>NC_090892.1:1972852-2007852 GCF_036669925.1 Montipora capricornis
TGTGATTGCACGTGGGCAATCAGTCTAGGCAGCGACACCATCTCAGTTATTACTAAAGTTTGTTTGTTTTTTGTCATTACGCATAAAACCTAGTAAGAAAGTTTCATGAGCTTGGGCCTGGTGGTTCCTACCCAGATGTTCCTGTCTTTTTTTGTTGCCCACTTGGGCGTTTGTTACGGAACAGGTTTTTTCTGGCCGCCCGGTTCGTAACCACCCGATTGTTTGTTAGTGGTTTGCCTAAGCTCTAGGTATGTTTTGATTTTCGCGTGCTGTGACGGCGATTTTCCTGGTGAAAAGCAAAAATGTATTGTACTCTGATGCTCTGTTTCTTCAGTATTGTACGCCGGTGCTTCGGCAGCGAAACATGCAAAAGTAAACCTAATGGTTTCAATGCATTGGTCGTCTGGTGTTGTGTAGTGTAGCTGAATATCAGTTCCTTTGCCTTTCCTTTCGTTTGCTATCATGACAGTAACACCTAAATCGGGTAACTCAATGTTGTACCCAATTCAAATCTTCCCGGCGGGATTAAGGTTTCGTTTGGGTGTATTGTATTTCCATGATAATGTAGCATTCATTATTTAAATGAAAATGGAAATTATAATAGCTGGAAAATAAACGTTTTATTCACCCACAACAAAAAGGGTTTTGAATTGCATGGGTACAACATTGAGTTAGCCGATTAGGTCTCTTGCTTCAAATGTTTAAATATTCCGTGATATGGTTTCCATGGCAACTAGCTTAAAATCGTTTTCACGCCTGCACACACTTCTATGTTTAATAATGGTCTATCAAAATCGAGGTTTCTTAACATAAGTAGAAAGGAATCAATACCTTTCTGGCTTTTGTCCGAGCACCCATACCGAGCCGGGGGCTAACAAATCCATTGTATGCCGTCTGCAAGGCACGATCAATTCTGACTTCCAGCTTTGTTTTTGGGTGTTTTAAGCTCCAATTAATTTGTAAACCGCATAAACATTGAGTATTCGGAATCAAACCGGGGAAAGCAATCTATGGCCATACTCGCTGAACACAATCACACCAACGTTGTGCCTTATTAGAGTCACGTTTACAAAGGAACTTGAACACTCCCTGGAGCAAAAACGCAGCATATGTTTCCATTGGGACGTTTCACCTTTCGATGCCATCCTATAATGAATCCCAGCGTCCACCTGGTAACTGAAGGGAAAGAAAATACGTCCCTGTAGGTGGTACCAGTAGAGAACATTTCAGTTTCTGTGGCAGTTATTGTGTTCGACACTACAAAAACATATGAGGTGTAGAGGACAGAGGAGCTTTAAGTGCAAACGTTCTGAGATTTGCGAGTTCCAAGGGATTCGTTTTTGTATTATATATAGAAGCCTAAAAGCGGAGCTCCCTGGTTATTTATTCTCACTGCCTGTAGGGATAGTGAAATAAAGAGGTTTCGAATTGTCAGCGTTGTGATGTTACCGGTTGCTGTTTAATTAAATCATTTTCTTTGCTCGCTTCTGTAGAAAATTCATTGGCTAACTAGTAAATTCCACGGTACATCTTACGCTAAAAACGATATCGCATGAATCGCAAAGCGATGAGTACGACATCAGTTTTTCGAGTGAAATTTACTTTGGAATTCACCAGTTTGGCAATGAATTTTTCTTGAACCCCACGAGTTTTAAAAGAAAACAAGCACATCCTCAGCGAGCGAATGGGAAAGGAAAAAAAACCATTTCAGTGTCAACTGTCAATAGCCAGCGAAGAGGAATCACGCTAAAATTAGCAGCCGTAAAAGAAAAAATAATAATAAAAATAAAAAAACTTTGTTAGTTCAAGGTCAAAAAAGAGTTTTACTGATGTACTTTATTCCACTTTTAAAATATCTGAAAACGAGATCATTCACATTTTGATATATTTCATTGAAACACGCCAGGTTGGCTTGGAACAAGAATCGGCAAAATATGGCAATTGTTCAGTTATGTCCAAAAGAGTACAGATAATTGTTATTTAATTCCAGTTGACATAAAAATTCGATTTTCATTCCTGAACAAAGGAAAAACCGATTAATTAAACCACTTTTTGAAAATACCAACGGTTTAGTGCCCAAGGAAAACAATTTGTGGAGTAACTTCTTCCAACAAGTATGAGCTATTACTAGTATTCTGTTTTGTAGTTGTCGTTCTCTTTCGCTCTCCTTTCGTTTCTGTTCTAGTCATAGGTCCTCCAGGCATCATGTAACCTTATCAGAGCTTCTAAAGATATGCCAAAAATTGCAATATAGAGAAAAAAGCAGGTCTTAGCAAATTAAAAAAACACTCAGCTTTAGTTTATATCCCTCTAATGTTTGACTTAAATAACTGCGTGGCCGCTAGTGTGGACCACAGCTATCATGATATGTCAAACTGGATTGAAACCAGCGAAAACGCAGAAAGAAAACGTTTTCCAAACCGTTTTCCACCTAAACACGAAAAGCGTTGACTGTGTAAGAACTATAGTTGACGTAGCATGGCCGCGTCGAGCCACAGAGAGCGCGAAAAATGCCTCGCTTATTTTTAGGTGAGTTAACCTAGGTTGAGCCTGCACTCCAATCAAAAACCAGTCCCTGGTCAGCGGTCAACTTTAAAAAGAAAAAGCTGACCTCGGTGAGCTCTAACCTTGAGCCCGCGATATGGTCACGTGATACTGGTCAGCGGATACCTTGTTTTGACAGGTGTTAATTGATCAAAGCATGGAGATATATGCTGTAAACTAGCATGATACTGGTCACATTGGCATACATAGAGGGGTGGACGGACGTACGTATGGACGTTCATGACGTCATGGCTATAAAACCAAATTTTCTCGCATCGATGGGTTACCATGGTTCTCCGCGCGTGCGGAGCTCCGCTATGAATTTTACCCAGAGGATTGAATGCCATCCTAAAGGGTTTAATACCTCTCATTTTTAGCGTCAACCTTCACCAGAGTTATGCATGAGGAGGGCAAATGTATAAATTTTGGTTGCAACTTTCTTTATATTAATTAACCTAAGCACAGTCTGCAATAGTCTGCAGTCTGCACCTTTGAGACGCCAATACCACACTATATTGGTTGCTAGTTGGGAGAAAATCTATTCTCGCACGTCACTGGGAGGAGTCGCGAAGCGACGGAACCCAAAACTAGAATATATTTTCTCCCAACGCCGCCAATAAATGTGATATTGGCATCACAATTAGTTTTATATGACGATCTTTCCATTACATACAAAAATTCAATTCTTAACAATCAAGGTTAGCAGAAAGGTCAACAGTTAACTGCGGTTTGTTATTTTTACCCATTCTTAACGATTTCAAATATTGTGGAAATAAAAAGCAGACCATTTGGTCTAAATAATTTTATTCATGTTAAGAGCTTAAGATAACTCTAGATGTCAAAATATCGAAATCTGTCGTTAATTATAATCGAAAGTGAACAGAACTTCTGGCAATACCAGGACTTGACGGGAGCAGCCCATTTCTGTGACGCGACGTCAATTTTAAATTTTTACCCGATCAAAGGGCGATAAATGGGCGTCTCCCTCGTAAGCAAAACTATGGGAGGATCGTGATACATGCATCATTTTGTTGATTAACTATAAAGGTGATTACCTAGATCAAAGGGACGTCTAGAGAGCTCACTGAAACCGTAAGGGCGAACATAATCTGTGTAAGACGCTAATCCGAGCACTTCATCTTTCTTGAAGCGTTGGCCAACTCCAACTGAATACACTTCAACTCCTTCCTTCTGGAGTCTCTGTGCGGCAGGTGATATGTTTCTATGACTTGGGCCTGGAGCTTGAGGTCCAGCGGTTATGATCATCAGAACCTGTAAAGAGAAAGCAAGACTTCATCCTTACTAATATCTACAACGGGAACTAATTAATTTCATTAATTATGGAATGTACATACCCTTCTGGAACCTGGTCTCACTCCACCTTTTGGGCTGAAGAGGTTTTTCCTAGCAAAGTCCACTGCATTATCAATTCTTCTTTCGTTACCAGGTTGACGATGAAGAGAGTTTATTAGCCCCTTATATCTGCCTTTATTTATGTTTGGTCCCCAAAGAAAGTTGAAGTCAATGTGCATGTGAGGAACACTAGCATAACTCATGATTCCAATTCTTGTTCCGTACGGTGATGCAGATACGTCCTGTAAGTTGTCGATGACATTGCGCATGAATGACAAGATATGCTCCCAATTATCGTCACTAATGTCTGGTGCAGAGTCAGCCAAGAATCCAAAGTCCAATGCTCGTCTGTACACTAAAATGAGAGGAGAGACAATCAAACGAACAATCGTCGGCAAAAATGAATTAAGACTGAACGTTATAACTAGGATGAAGATGTCCAGATATTGAGGGGCAGGCCTGTGTTTTTTGTTTGTTTGTTTGTTTGTTTGTTTTTCTTTGGGGGGGGGCCTTCTAAGAGATCGTTTACTTGTATTTTTACCATGGCCAGAGGGGTTAGTTGTGTCTTTTGATGAAGTTCGTCAACGCCGCGCACATTCTCGGTTTTTGTGATGCTTCATTCCAAGAGTAAATCGAATCAGACTCTTATTAGACTCTTCCCTATAGTAGCATACTTTTTTGTAATAAGGTCGTCCCAGGTCTTCAGTGAGAGTGAGTAAAAACTGCACAATCTACGTTACATTTGAAAGCTTTGTCGTGAGTCGCATGCAGACGTTCGTGGAAAGCATTAAAAAAGTCGTTAAACTCACATGGAGGGCAAGTTAATGTTCCTCTCTTTCGTGTGCCATTGATTTCAAGTCCATTATTCTCAACACACCAGCAATAATGTCCGTCGCACTGCATTGGTTCGTAATCTCCATTTCGGCGACACCTTGGCGTGTATGCAGCAGACCCACTACTCCTTACGGCGGCCCAGTACTTCTCCTGGCATGGTTTAAGATATCCACCTGCAGGTGTACAACACACTGAAAATCACCCAACACTGATTGTTTTATGCTAGCACGTTTCCTTAACCATTTAACCCGCCCTCCCCTCCTTTAGGTCGTAGTATCTTGAAGCAATAAAGACGTATTTTTTATCTTCTTGATTGGATTATCTAGAAACGCCATAAACTCACTTGAATAAGTGCACCTCGGTTTTCCAGTCTCTATAAATGTCCTTGTATTGATGATCTCCTGTCCATCTCTATTGACACAATAGCAGTATGAACGGTAGCACTGTACAGGACTGTATGAGCCATCAGGTCGACACCATGGGATAAAACGATTTGTGGAATCACTCTTCAAGGCATCTTGATAGGATTTCCAACAAGCTGTCAATGGTCCTCCTGTGAAGAAACCAGACCAACATTGAACATTGAAAACGGCATGCACGTACGAAAGGCCTCAAGGAAAGACCCACAAAGGATTTTTTCCTTTCGAAGTTAAAGCGTCAAAACCTCGTTTTGATCGTTCAAATTTTTCGAAGTCCAGCTTTCGAAAGCGGGGAATAATTCTTCAGAAGAATAAATTTATTCCTTCCAAATGCTGTGCATTTTTCAAGCGTTCTAAATTAGTATTTGACTGAGGTAAGTTGATCAAATACAAGCCGCTACTTTATTAATAAAAAAAAAGCTTACAGCACTGTCGCGCAAAACAAAAAGTTGAATGATTCGAAACTGTACGTTCTGAGGTCACAATTCAGAGACTCGGAGAAGCCTAACAAGAATAGACTTCAATAAAAGCATTAATTTTGTGTCAGCTCAGTACAATTGTCGGCAGGTACGTAAAATTTTTTAAACTAGCCGGTTTTTGCCTACCTATTCTCGGGCACCTGATTGCATTGCTACTCTTTGTGCCAAGTACTTCTTTGCCATCCTCGTCAACGCACCAACAGAGACCATAATTTTGGCATTGCATTTCCTCGTAGGAGCCATCTTTCTTACAACGGTATGTGAAAGTCACTGAGCTAAGAGAGGGTAAAGTTCTTTCTTGAAGAGCATTAAGTTGGCAAGGCGTCAGATCTCCTCCTACGAGAAAAATATATATACATTTATATATTGCAAATATATTGGGTTCAGACTTCACCAGGACCAACACTAAGGATCTTAAAATGAGTAAGAAGAAGAAGCCGCCTTTCGAATTTTTAGGCCTGTCTAACAACCACCAGCATAAATGTTGTGTGGGGCACTAAAGAACCCATACACTTTTGAAGTAAACAACGGAGTTCCCGGTGTTCAGATCTGACCCATTTTCCCCCGTAAATATTGCTGACTTGGAAAGATGTCTCAAGAAGGCTTATGGTGTACGAGGCTACATTAGCAAAGGGAAGCCTAACCGAAGGGATTTTTCGCACCTACGTTCGAGGCACTATTTTGAAGGCAAGGTTACGCCACTAAGGATCCTGCAGATTTTCAGATTTTTATTTGCACTAGCTTCTCGATCGATGTGTCGTTGAACTAGTCGATTGAAAGGAGAATATTACAGACATAGTCTGGATTAATGTTTTCGAATGCGATACAAAAATAAAAGAACGCATCTGATTTCTTGAATATATACCTGCAATTTGTGTCTTCTAATCTACACAATTTTATAGTTTGATTTCTTCTGTTGGTTATTGTTAATGAACTCTTGATCGGAGGAAAGTGAACAGTGACTTGCGCGTATGCAATTTTCGATTTCTATATTTCTGAGTTTCTAATTAGTTGTCAGCTTTCAACTCATACAAGCTTACTGTGCTAAATAAATTGCAAAAACAGTTGCGTATTAAAAGCTGTTAGTGAAATCACTTCATGCACGAAGTGCAAATCAAGGGGACTTTGCCGGGTGCTGGGAATTAGGATGTTTTATGGACGAAATTAGATAATAAAAGTGTGAAATCATTGTCTTTTTTTCTTCGGCTTTCTACTGTTACGACAAAGATTTGACGTGGACTTAATGGATTTAATGAGAGAGCATATCAATCTCAAAAGTACACGTACAAAGAAATAAGGTTAAGGTCGTACCCTTCGCTGTACATTTTGGCTCTCCGTTACTACTATGAACACGTGTCCTGGTGATTTCTTTACCATTCTGGTCAACGCAGAAGCAGTACGAATCATGGCACTGTAGCCAGTGAAATCCACCGTCAGGTCGACACCAAGGGATGTTTTGTCCAGGTCTTGGGTACTTTGAGGTTATGAGGTAGCGTTTTTGACAATCAGTGTTGTTAGGTTGGGTTGCTGTTGATAAAATAATGCATACCACATTTTTCCTCATATCTACACTTGAGAGTTACGTAAATGTTCGCAACACATTTCAACAAGTGACCCAGTGGTTAAGGCGCAGAATTGGCATACGCAGGTTCCAAATTCAATTCTCGTTCCGACCACCAACTGGATTTAACTTCACAGATTCCGAATTTACTCCATCGCGCTTTGTAAGGGAGTGTTTACGTAAGAAAACGCGCCAGGGCCAGTTGTTCGAAAGGCGATTAACTTAATCCAGGATTAGCGTTAACTTTTGTTTCATGTTTTCAACTTTTTGGTGAAAGTTCCTTTTTGCTTGTTTTTGTTTTTCAAGGTTAACTTCCTCTAATGTAAATTTTTGTCGAATATCAGCGTTGAACAGCATTTGGAAGTAGAGAAATACAGTCCTTGGTTAATTTTTAATCTAGGATTAGCGTTAATCGGCCTTTGAACAACCGGGCAGACTGAAAACTTGATTTTGTGTTGCGTTAACATGAAGGGAAGTTCACGTTGACGAAAAAAGTTGTGTAAGTGTTAATCATAAACAAGGCGTACGTCGTCGCTGATGCGATTCCCGCTGCAACAGCAGTAGCACTAACCTCCGCTATTAATTTGTCCAATTCAGTTACGAACCTCTCTTTGAGCAAGCTTGTCTGAGTAAATTGCGCAATAAAAAGTTTTCAATTTAGACTTGTTATTTTACCTTGATCAGGACATTGAACACTTTTCATTGTCCCTGTTCCTGGAATTTCTTTTCCATCTTTTTCCACGCACCAGCAGTGCCCACTCTCCGAGCTACACTGCACCCCCTTGAAGTCTCCATTTTCTGTACATCGTGGGATAAATCCTCCAAGTTTTGCTACCTTAGTAGCCTTCTTATACGCGACTTGGCAAGGAGTAAGCTTATCTGTAATCGCACAGATTAATTTGTCGTTAACCATGACTTCACTCTCTGCAATGAGACATTTTCTAACTTATCTAAACCCAACCTTTGCCTCCAAAAAGGATAGTTGTCGAATGCCTGACGATCTTACTTGTTAGTGAGAACTGTTTTAGGGGTGAACGGGTTAACCGCCCTTAGGAAGAGTAGGTAGTAAGGAGCAGGCGTAGCTCAGTCGGTCACTGCGGGGGCTTTCGGAGAAAGAGGTCCCCAGTTCGATCCTCGGTACTTCAACGTCTGTTTCGACTTTCCTCTGATCTGTGTAGCTATAGCTTTAATAACCATAAAATGGAGCACTGAAAGAGGGAGGGGGTAAAGGGCACACCGTCGGCTTCCATTGATGCCACTCTCGTAGCTGAAGGAATTACCGACGTTAAATAAAGTGACTTTTCCTTTTTTTAAGACTTTAAGAAGATCAAATAAACACGCTAGCCCCAACAACAGTAGGCTGATTTCCACGGAATGCGTGTCTAAACCCTTAACCCCAAATCCTAGCTCCTAACTTAGTAGGGAAATCACCCCTAACGATGTAACATAACTTGTTGTTGTGCGCTTGGTTCCGTTGCTATGCTTTTAGGCGTAAAACCGCAGATGCAATGTGAGCTGAAATGTCCACGATTTCTGGCCATGATTTTGATTTTAAGATCCTTGGGTAACATTGAAAATAAAAGGCTGTCATGGTACTGAAAAATTAAAACGCTCAAACCGTAATAGACATCTAAACATACATGGTTTTTTACAGTTTGGTCTGCCCGACACCACTGGAGTCTTCGTTCCCACAAGTTCATTTCCATCTTTGTCCGCACAGTAACAGTCAGATCCTCTGCACTGCACATCAGCATAGCTGCCATTCAAATCACACCTTGGCTTAAAATGCCCAGAATCAGGATTTTTTGAAGCCGCAAGATACTCTCTCTGACATTTTGTTTTCTCATCTCCTCCTGCAAAATGGAAACGCTTGAGTGCCAAAATAATCACCGAAACGAGCTTGGCTACTTTTATTGCAAACAAGCCTTTTAAGAAAAATCTTGGCTAAAATGCAAGCTTTCCGCACGTCCGTGGCCTTGAGTCCCGTTCTTGTTCTTATGCTCAACTTGTCTTTCAGCCTAAAATTCTTCAAAATTATTCTTCATATTAGCTAAAATCAGTTAAGTATATTCTGGAACAAGCGATTGCTTACCGCATCACCGTATCCGAGAAGGCGAATTTTTTTCTCAAAACAAAAACCCTATCTGTGGAAATTCATTACTTTTTGCAATAAGATATCATTTTCACTAATTGTAAGATTTGATGACATTTAGACTAATAATTGCCCATTATTAGAGCGATTCTATCAATTTTAACTGAGGTTACAATTTGGTTGAGCCCCCTTTTCCAACACTATTTTGTACATTCAAAGTACCTTCACAGGCTGCCCTTTGCACCTTCTCAATGATATGTGCCAAGTCCATGAATGACGGCACTGAAATAACCTTCTCAGGATCCGATGCTATGACCTCAAGGTCAGAAATGTTAACAGGTGGCCCTATTGCAATGGACCAAATCTCTACTCCCTTGTCTTTCAGTGGTTGAGCTGCACTTTTTAGCGGCGTGTGAGGTCCTTTCTTTCCACTTTTTGTTTGAGCTCCATCAGTTAGCAAGAAAGCAACCTTGTTTTAGCCAAAGAAAACGCAAAGTACTTAAAATTAATTGTCACAAGATAACCAGATTCTGCTGAAGTCATACAACTACATTCTCGAAAAATGCTGGATTTAGCATCGTGTTTACCTCAAACGGGAAAAGGCAGGCTTGCCTTTTGAGTATGAGCTTCACTCTTCTAGCTCTCTGTTGTTTGAGACGTTGCTCTATAACTGTAGCTAACACAGGGGCACCCAACGAAATTTATTTCCAAAACCATTATAATTCTTGGTTTGCATCCACGTGATGAGACGGCCATGTTGGTGTACAAAACAATAGAAAATGGCCCCACAAGTTTTGCATAATAATAGAGTCAAATTCCCAAAAGACATTTTACAGCATTGTTCTGTACACCAACATGGCCGCCGTGACGTCAGACGTAAACCATCAATAGACATCAATAGGCAAAAAACTTACAAGAAAACGGTAATAAAACATGTTTTTGAGTTTTTTTTTAATTTTGCTGGGTAAGAAAGGTGTTCTACACTCCCAGGATGATTATGAGAAAAATGTCCGGCCCCCAGCTACAATTGTAGATAGTGAGGAAAACACGTTGTGCCACTGTTCCCCAGCGATAGAGTACTGATGGAAATTAAAAACTTGCCAGCCAGCTGCATTTCCACTGCGGAACAGATAAAACACCTTCGTTGGGTGACCCTTCTAACAGACAAGAAAGAAGCCACAAGCATTGATGATTTTTGTAAAAAAGGTAATCTCTGCCTGACGTTTGCTGTTTGCCGTAAACCCAAGGATAAATCCTTATATTGGGTCGTTATTTGTTGGAGAAATTCAAAAAATCGAATGTGGTTCAGTGTTATCTGTACTCTTATCGACAACGATATTCGTCGTCACACTGGTCAAAATGTTGTGGATTCATGAGGAGCCGTCGAATGAGTCTTACAGATTCCTTTCCCTCATCATATATTGTCTTTTAAAAGGCCTGCTTACGGGCAAGTGGCCTCATTACGCCCGGAGCTTATCCCCGGTTTCCGTAGCATGAAGTGACTAGGAGTATTTCTACTCCCCCCTGGATGGGATGCTACTCCATCGCAGGGTTGCCCCCAGCATTAAATTCGCCGGTACCCATTATACACCTTGGTGGAGAGAGGTACCGTGAGAGTAAACTGCCGAACACAACACAATGTCCCCGCAAGGGCCCGAACCCAGACCACTCGATCCGGAGTCGAGCGCATTAACCATGAGGCCACCACGCCTCCCACGTGGTCCATTACAAGCCTAAATTTCCGCTGTCCTGCTTTGATGACGCAGGGAACCTTACCCAACAGTATCCACCCAATTATATTTACTACGACAGTCAGGATGGTCTCTGCATGCAAGCTAGCCAGAACTGACTTATTCCAGGCAGTATAGTTGCCACCGACTTAGATTTTTCCGGAACCAACCGGCTGCCTCAAGGGCGGTCAATTAATCATTTTATTTCCTTTCTCAGGCCGAGTTGAGTTTACGCTTTTTTTTTAAAGTTCTCTTAAGCTATGGCTGAACGTTCTCCTTTTCTGCGATTTCAGCACAAGAAAGTTGTTTAACCGTTCTCAAGTTCAAAGGTGCAAATGATTGGGACGTCATAATACTTATTTTATAAAATCACCAACAATCGTGAGGTTACGCGCTTACACTCAGCCTGGTTACGTTCTTAGTATGTTCTGCTAATTTCGGTAAAACAAACACTCAATGAACGGAAAGTTCTTTACATTGTATTAAAAAAAAACACGGCAGATGAAAGACACTGCAATACCTTTCTCACTGCCTGCCTCATTCCACCCCTCTCGCTAAATATCTCTTTGTCTGCAAGTTCCAGAGCCCTATCCATGTATGTGTAACCTTTATGGTGACCAGTCTTGTCCACAATCTTGTTAATCTCCAAGGAGTTAAGTTTGTCACCTGTTAACGTGTTGAATCGAAGGTTTACCACAGCGTGTGATGCATACGAGATCAGAGCAACATGAGATCCACTCGAAGAGACGTTAAATGCTTCCACCAAACTCTTTACAAAGTCTAGCAATGATTTCCAATCACGACCAGTGATGCTTCCGGAGGAATCGAGCAAGAATGCCACGTCCACAATAGCGTCGCAGGTTTTATCTGTCACCAAAAAAGATGCATGGATGTTTAAAAACGAGTAATATCAGCAGTCAGGGGGAGCCCCCAAGCGATTTCAAAAAGTAGCTTTAAACACTGCTGTAAGCTTTTTTCTAATGCTGAAAGCCTAGTATCTTACACGAGTACAAAAAAAGACAACTAGACACAGCCTAACACATAGCTAAGTGGATATTAAATTTACATGAAGCAGCTCTAAATGGGGCGACTGGCCCATTCAACTTTCGTTTTGAAGAGGAGAAACCCAATCAGTAACTCACCTTTTATAACAGGTTCAACGCATGTGCGTCCACAAGTCTGTTCGCAACATTTAAAGTTGCCATCGCAATCGTGGTCAAGGGAGCACTCAGTTCTGCATCCCGACCTGTCATCATTTGGTAGTGGACATGAACCTGTCTTTGCTAAAATGCGAATAACAACCAACACAGAGTTAAAACGCACCTCTTTAACTCAAAATCCAAAATTGGAATAAGTTCGATGATTTCGCTATTTGCACACATTGGAAAGTCACTATTGTCTCGCGAGGGATGCAATCATTTTATTCCAATCAGTTATTTCATATTTTTAACATCGGAAAGATGACCCGGTATCAACTTCACTCATAAACGTTAGAAAGCCTAATTTTTAATAGAAAGAGTCAAAAATCACCTGGTAAGACAGGTTTGACACACTGTTTTCTACAACTTCCAGGACAACAATCCACTGAACAACACTTCGTTCCACCAGCACAATCATTATCTGATGAACATTGCGAACTAGACCTGTGATGCATACAGTTGGAGGACGACTTTGGAGCCGGGCACACCATATTATCAGGAATATCTGAGAAACAACACAAGAAGGTGGATATTTTAGGAGCTGACAGAATTCTAGGCGATTTTTGAATTCTAGGCGTTTATTTGCTCCAATACGTGATGGGCTAAGCCCTTTAAAAATGGACTATTTGGAAGTTGAGAATTGACGGTTGAGTAGCGGCACAACGCCGACTTCACTATTTGACTCAAAGAGAACAAGAAATTCATGAAATTCATGCTAGTTAACATTTTATTTCAAAGCTATTGGAGGAAAAAAGCATGGTGGGTGTGAAGGAAAGTGGCTAATAAAGGCCCACCTTCTCTCTGAAAAAGAAAGCAACATAAGCCATTCTGTCTTCGTGATCTTCTCAAAACGCGGCCGCCTTTGGAAATGTACTAGTGACTGAATAATGCATTTACCTTGCCTCTTGCACATGGCTTCGCAGATATACTTGTTAACAAAGTTGTTGGAGTTTCCCTCACAGCCTGTGTAAACAAACGCCACACACTCTCCTTGGCCCTTTTTGAAATACCACCGCACCTTGAAACTTGAGCAATTTCCAGCAGCAACGGTTTCGTCACAACGCTTTGGTCTGGTAGAAGGCACTGTAGATTTTAAATAAATGTTATTTTAATGGTACTAGAAAGGATATGACATTTATTCTTGGAAAAAAATTCACGTTTCCTCAGTTTAACATACCTGGCCTTGAGGTGCTAATTCCCGCTATAGAGGTTTGAGTACTGGTGATCTGCATCGTTGGCCTTGGTGTAACTGAAACATAAATTCAATTAAGGTGCTCTTGCTTGAAGCTTGTTTAGCGCTAACTAGCTTTCAATACCATGACAAATTGAGATTTTGATACTACTTAAGCAATGGTTAGCGTCAGTCATGTCTCGAGCGCCTGGGCCTTGATTGACGAGCTGAGGAAGCTATTGGTATAAAGGAGCTAGTCTCATGTAAGCTGTCAGTTCAGCTGATTAGAAAGAAACCATTTTGGAGGAGCGCATCGTCTGGAGCACTAATTTAAACGAAAGTCTTACATGCAATATGAAATAGAATAGCATATTACCTGAAAAAGGCAGTTGTGTTTCTGGGGTTGACAAAGTAGAAGATTCTATAGTAGGTCTTGATCCACATCGGCCATCATGCTCCTTTTTCAATTTTTTATCCCCAATGATGCATGCTGTTCTCATCAAGTCACAATAGCTCTTGTAAGTAATGCCATCAGTCCCACAAACTCGTTGAATGCGATGATTGAGGCAACGAGGAGGGCAAAAACATCTGCCTTTATGGCCATCTACAACACAGATTTCTCCGTATCCGCATTTCACGTGAGTACATGGATCTATCAAACAATAACAATAAGACATGACTTCACAATAAAACTAGCGATTTCTCCCTTTTGATCTGATTCACCATTCCTGGCTTTTTTGTTTTCGTTTTCTTAGAATGCCAGTACATTTCGTTGGCATAAAGACTACAAAAAGAATTAGAGGAGATTACGAAGAATCCTTCGATTGAACACAACAACGTAAACAATACAACAAGTTGGAGGAAAACAACTAACTATTTCCGCGAAGTGGTGGAGTTAATTGAATATCTGGCAGATGCAACTCACTTTACCTTGATGCAAAGATGGTGGTGCTGTGCAGTAGGCAACATCACAAGAATGGAAACAGCATATACTTTTTCCTGGGCAGACTGTGTGGGAATTGCATCTAGGACCTTTTCCTGGACATCTCAATCTTTTCCACCAAATGCACGATTGCACTGTTACTATCCCGCCAATATGTCTACTAACATCAATAGTAGGTTTGGGCTCATAGAAGAGTCCTAAGATGAAAGCATTGAACATCATAACTTCTTCGGTGATTTTGTACTTTCAAGTTCCTTGGATCTTTACGAGTCAATATCGTCTTAGTTCTACTTTAAAACTCGGATTTACCTTTATTCACCATTTGAGACACCTACAGGTACAAAACTTCGCCCTTATATCATCTATTTCACTTGCCCAATGGCCAAGCAATGCCTTATTTCAAGTTTTTAAACTGAGCTATCGTCCATTCCTCTCGAGGATGGCATGACCATTTCGGGGATGGGGGTAGGGGTGAGGGGTAGAGGTAAGGGGTGAGGGGGTGAGGGGGAGGGGTTGTGAGGATGGGGGGATAAAGGGTAAAATAACTGAAACAAAGCAAACCTTTACAAAAAACGGCTAACATTAAGGACGGTGCCTACTAATTCAAAGGTACTTTTTCCCGGTTTATGAATATGCAGGAAAATCAGATCTTAACAAGTGTTATTGAAATCCAGAAAGAAATTAGGGGTAACCATGCATTTTTCAAAGATAATTAATCAAGAATTGTAAAAAGCTTTAAAATACAAAGCAATGTATGAAGCTCAATTGTATCTGAAAATGCGTGATTACCCCCAATTTTCATTTTGGATACAAAGAGTACTTGCTGAGTACTGCTTTCTCCGCATAGTTTTAAACTGCGCAAAAATATGCCTGTACTGTTTGGTAAGCACCAACCTTGTCCCCAGGGCGATTTTCCCTGGCTTTGGGTCGTCCCACCCAAAGCCAGGGAAAAGCGCCTTTAGGACGAGATTGGGTAAGCACCACCAATAGGAAACCTCAGTATCTTGAGATGCGCAGAACGTATTTGCAGTAACAATGGTTGGCACCGTCCTTAAGCCTAAACATTATCTAAAGCATAGTGTTTAGGCCTTGGGTTGTTACAGCTATGCTACCCTTCACCCCCCAACCCCCAACCCCTACCCCCACCCCTAACCCTAACTAATACAATCCAGTTTATGATGTTGTACACGGCTCTTCCGACGTTTGAGCCGCTGGAAATCTATGCCATAAAAAAATAATAACTTCGAAGCCGCGTAATGAAAAAGCTAAGAATATGCAGTCTTGTAGAAGACCGATGCATAAACAACCTCAGTAAGTCTGAGGTCTGTGTGGTACATTGTTTCAGAGTTATTTTCGCAAGCGTGTCTCTCAACTATATAGAATTTTGTATGGAGCGTTCACCAACATGGCAGCCGGAAATCAACAAAAACTTCGCCGGTCAAAAATTCAAAGGGTTGATGAATGAAAATGGAGCCCGGCAAAACATGGAAATCTTGCAATGCTCTCCGAACGGAAACCCTTGCAACGCAGGCTAATCGATAATCATTAATCATAAATCATAAATGTGGTGCTGAAAGTATTAGCATTTGCTAAAGGGATTAACAAAAAGGATGAAGAACATGTGCAAAGAAACAAAGAATGAATTAGAGCAGCATTATCTTATTATTCCGGGAGTCACTGCCGCATGAAGTTCTGCTCAGCAGTGATGACCTCTAATAATAATAATAATAATAATAATAATAATAATAATAATAATAGCCATATGAATTGCCGCTATAGAGATGTAATACAACAGGGGCTGGTTAACTAAAATAACTTATTTCTCTTCAGGGAAGAATTCAATCGAAGGTAAAAACAATTCGTCCAGCAGCTGCAAAGTAAAAAGGTTGAAAAGGTTCTCACGAATTTTGGTGAAGAAACATGCATTCAGTGGATTACGCGAAACGTAACAAGCACACTGAAACTATTTTACCCCGTCACGCAAACATTCGATCTTTCATAGGGATACAACATTTTCTTAATTCGAGAGTTGCTTTTGATATAGCCTCAATTCCCTCCTACGGGACGCCAACGACATCGAAACGTTAAAAACAATGCGGTACACAAAGTGCTCGAGCTCCCAGGCGAGTTTTTAAGTTTTCTTCAATATTCGATTTTTCAAGACCTTTCTTCTGGCACAAGGGCGGTCCCTGATTCTCTTCCAAAAACTTGATATATGTATAAAGTAGGTTGAAGTGATTGAGTAGTCGAAATACGAGGTTTTGTTACTGTCTGCTCGCACATTAAGTTATGCGAGAGCCGATACTATGGAAAAGAGAGCTGGATCATCACAAGTTAAGCCGCCTTTGGCCGCCACTTCCGAATTAATAACCCTCTCCTAAAGACGCCAAAACAAATTTAGAGTCAAAACTTTTCAAATTCTTTTATTGAAGAGCATAGTTTCTCTCTTCAACTACGATCTTTCCATTATTTTACCCGAATATTTGAATAATGGTAACGATACACCAAGAGTACTCCTTTCTATCACCTTCCCGAGTCACGGTATGATTATCCAAAGCCTCTTTCTTACTTTGATACGAGAAGTCTTTTACGGAACACGTGAACGGTAATAAATTTACATGAGGAGAAAAGTCACTGCAATATTTTCGTTCATATTTTCTCCCTACCTTTACAGTCACTATTCTTGTAGAATGTGACGACCGATTTTCCTCTAATTACCTACTGAATCAATTCTTTAATTCGAACTCTTTAAACTGAAGATAATCATAGATAAAACTGAGATATAAAATAGTAGAACGTGACTCAGCAATAGCAAAACAACTTTTGGCCCATTTAAGAGTAAGAGGGATTTGGTACACGAATTCAAGTAGATTGAGAAAAGAAAAGGCTCGCCTACTAATCTGAGATTCTCGGAATAAAATTCTTTTTACACACGACACAAATTTAGAGGAAAAAAGGAGAATCTTCAATACCACAAGTTGATTGGCTCAACCCCAAATTTTGGACATCTTTTGGTAATTTAATATATACTTTGCTTGCGTTAAATAGTTAAAAAGGGCAACATCGAATTATTTTGCTGTACACAATGCATTATTAACATTTTTGTTTACTGATACACGCATTCAAACGCCATGCTCGTTTACAGGAAATTTTTGACATAAAAGTATTTAAAGACAGACTGCAAGTGAGAGTAATGATAGATCTTCGAAAGGCATTCGTTACATCTCCTAATTTGAGGAAATTACGTGGCTCAGGATCGCTTTGGTGAACGAGGAAGGGCACATACTTGTTCCTTTTAAATTAAAAGCTCTTAGATCAGATTATGATTATTCGATAACCGCGGAAACACCCAAACTCTGTGTCACGAAAATCCCTTGGTGCTAAGGAAAACAACCAACGCAGTCATTTCTGTCTCTTTCTCTTTTGATCATACATGAGATAACGCGACTAAAAATTCCTACATGAAATGCTCTGCCGTCTGTTGAAAGGTTATGGTGTTTTATTGGTCGAATTTGTGGTTAGACACAGAAAAGTCGCCCACCCTATATGAAACGAATACAAGAAATTTGTGTCGTGTCTTAGTGGACACTTCAAGTGGTTTTTCAACGCAGATTTGCTGGATAACCATCGCTTTGCCCCCAGAAAGACAATCGCGTATTGTCTACGTTACGTCACGACATTCAGTTGTTATTCCCTCCCTTGAGTTTTATAATTAATTTCCTTCGAAAACAAAAAAGAAATTAGGGATAGCTTAGATGCGGCGAAATATCAGGAGGATTCACTCGCCAAAGTTTTGGAAGCTTAGCGGATAATTTTTCAGGAGGAAAGGCCTCGGTGGTCTTCCTTTCAGCCTTGAAAGTCAATAGTCTTTCTCTGCAAAACCATGAAACACCCTGTCTTATAAAACCTATTATCGAACCAGGGTTTTGTTTTCGTGAAATCTTGGGCTATCAGGACTTTAGGAGGAAACGGCCCAAGCTGGGTGTCGGAAAAATTACATACAGCCGATACTGTATAAATGACTTTCCATCACGAAAGTTGTTTTTAAGGAAAGCAAGTGGTTTAAGACCTATATTGTGTTCAACAAATTGAAAAAAGAAAAGCTGCTTTGAGGAATACTCTGGAAAATCTGCACAATTTGAAACACGCTTTGCTTAAAGATAACATCGACACGCGTATCGATTATTTTCCTGGCGGTAGGGGGAACACACCCAACGCAGCTCAGGTCACATCAATATATTTTGTGACTCACAACAAGACATTCCATCTGGGTTTCGTTCACTATTGATCTTGAGGCCCGAGGTACGGTCCACTTGAAGCCATCTTGAAGTCATACACAGATATATTTTTATAAAGTTATTAATGGGACATTTTGAATGTTTTAAAGCTTCTTAATTGGACGTAACACATCAGCTTTGACAAACGCCTAAGAAATCCTTGCGAACGAAAAATTAATAAACCACTTATGTGTACCATAGTTTGCCCCCAGAAAAAAAATTATTGTATGTTATAAGGGCCACAACTTAGAGAACCGAGCTATCCAAGCCTTTTATGATCGTATTCCCCTAGCCATAAGCTGACATGAACATGACATAACACTACAAACATCAAAGTTAGCGTGTTAGCTTGAAAAGAAATACAAATTTGTCTAGAAACGTACCTAAAGCTCCTGTAAAAAGGAAGCAAATTGCAAGCGACCCAGCCAATTGCCTCATTCTTGAGGCGCCAAGTCCCTGGGCAAATGCTTTGTCACACCGAAGTTAGGGATCGGTGGAAAATAACGCTCCAGGAAACTCTAGCGAATGATCCGAACGACACATTTTTTAGACCTATGAGAGATCACATTTCAAACTTAATGGAAACAAGATCAGTTTACTGTCACTCGGCGAAACAAGAGGAATTCCCAGAGGACACTGATTGATGCCTGGGCGGGTTTGCAGAAAGATCTAATTCCGTCCTGCTGATTTTCTTCGATGTAAATGTGAGAATGCTTTGGTTGACAAAAAAATATGGGAAGTGATTTTGTACGTTATGAATGTTAATGCCACAAAGATAACTTCTTGAGGAAAAAGAGCTTCTGGAATAATTTCTTTTCTTCTTACCACAAGTGTCAAAATGCCCGGAAACCGGTCATTCTCAAATCACTGCATGACCAGCATGTTTTGGGCAACCTGGCGCTGATAAACAAAACCCATTATAAAACAACCGAGCTGTAAGGCATTACACAGTGCTTTCCTTATCCCTTCAAGATATTAATTCCACGAAATCATAAAAACAGGCCACACGACTTCATAGCTACGTCCTGCCGTATTTTTGTTGCAATTGAAAGTAATGTGAAAGTAATGTGGACAATAAATACAGTATTGAGTTAGTGCAGAGAGAATAGTATAGCTCGGGTTTCGGCTTTGATCGACTTGCTTGATTTTTACCGACAATAATGAACATCAGTTCACCCACCCATTAATTTTCGCTCGATTTTAGTGGCTACTTAACGTCACATGATGTGTAATCACGGGGCAATAACCCCCGTCTGTTTCGTCAAAATGAAAATAACATCAGCAGAAAAAAACCAGCGCAAGAGTTTCAACGTGTTCAGCTCAATTAAGTTGAATTGGGGTCTCCACTCGCATTTGTCCTCATAGCTTCGCTCCTCGGCCAAATATTCATTTTCAGACAATCTCTTAGCCTCGGACATTGTCAGAAACCATACTAACCGCAAACACTGAAAGACTCTTTAAATTAATTCCCCCCCACAATTCCACCCTCATGCAAATCTTGACTCGAAACACAGAACGTTGAAATTCGGAATTGTGTGACCAAAGAATATCTGGATTGTACAAATCCCTTTGGCTCTTCAGCTCTTAGCAGTCGCTTGTAGAAAGAAAGCCGTTACCGAGCCAGCTTGCGCGGCACATGGGTTTTCTTGTTTTGATTTTTTTTTGAAATGAGAGTCGGGAGGGAACTGACTGATGCCTTTGATAAAAATTCGAGCGATGCCTGCGATATTTCTAGGGTGATATCAACCCACAAATGCCAATAACACATGATGAAATAACAACCGCTACAGAGAGCCGATTTTGGGATATTATCCAAAAATTCAAAAATCTTCACCTTGGCCATTTCTTTATTTTCGCGAAAGACAGACACAACAAAGAACCTATTTAAAGGGTTTTTTTTTTCGTCTCTTTTCAGTACACATCCAAAACACGCCTAAATAGAGATTCGATGGAAGACGTAAGCGAAAAAAAGCGTAATCCGCAAACCCATGCAGGTGTGACTCACCAGGGAGCAACATTTATGATTTGTTAGTGCAGATCACTCCTAGCTGGTAGAGAAGAAAGGAAGACAGAAAACGTGATATTCATCCTCTTTCGGTGAAAAGATAACCCTGGCTCCTGGCGAACTATAAGGTCAACTTTATTATGACGTTTCGCGTTCATTTATTGCGTAACAAGTGGGTGATAAATGGCTGAAGACGGGCCATGCTGCCAGATCAGCTCCGGAGTTTTATTTTCTTTTCGAAACGTGGTTCCCCAATCACCGTAATTATCTTGTGAAAGTTGTGATTTGTTTATATGCATCACTCTGAGTCGGTAGATTAGAAAGGCAGACAAAAAAAAGTGATTTTCATCCTCTCTCGGTTAAATAAAAGATAGCCCTGAAGTCTTTAACATACAAAATATTTTTTTAATTAACAAAAGGTCAACTTCATTATGGGGTTGGCTTTTAAATATCTCAATCTTGAGAAGATGCCGCTAAAAGAAAGCATAACTCTCTGATGACAATTTATTCAATAATCGTTCATCTAAATGATCTTTCTTACAACCATCGTTATCGATACCATTTTATTAAAGGCCAGATACGAGTTTCAGAAAACTTGACAAAGAAGTTGATGACTTCACAATGACAGACAATGTTACATCCTCGCAAACACTTTATCAGAGGTGAACTCCAATCGCGAAAATTTAATTTCAATCTCAAACATCCGATTTATCAATTTTTTTAAGAGGACAGAGTGCCAGGTTCCTTGCCACATTATCACATGACATTTTGGCACCTATTTGAAGAAATAGCTTCTCTGTGTGAAAAAAAGATCAAATTTGACTCCACTTTCAACGGAATGGTGGAAGTTTTAAATCAGTGGAATATGCAAGCAGCAAGTCTGCAATCAAGACAATGTGGCATTGTTCGCAGATGGATGCCGAGAAACGTCTAGGATTAGAGGAATTAGTCTTATCGCCCTAGTGATCACGAAATAGTTTGCTTTAATCTTTTTCAGTCCGACACAGTTGAAAGAAGATATTAAAACGAAATGAAAACAGTGTGGACACAGAATCAACTTAGTACAAACTTCAAATCCCCAGTTCGTATATTTAATCGGAATAAGCAATATATTCTCCCCGGGATATTCTCATCTCAGAGCCCCATTATCCCCAGAGTCACACTTTCGTGCTAGCGTTGCGCGTTGTAGGAAAGTTTCTTTTGCTTGCCCTCCTCACGAACTTTCCTTTGATATAATTGACTTAAAAAATAATGACGCCAATGCTTTTCAGTAAGACCCCCACCTTTGAAAAACCTCCAATTAACGCCGAAACACATGGGTGTCTTCTCCTTATCTCATATCTCATCGCCCGATTATCAAAAACTATCAAAACTATCCAATAAATGATTTATAAAAGTCCCTCTTTTATAACCTAAAAAGATTGCTGAGCGATTAAATTTTTCGAATAGTGACACGTCCCAGTTCTCCGAAAAGACCGAAAACTGAAATCGATCGTCTTGTGCAAGGCAGTGATAGATACAATGGTAAGCTGTAATGACTTGCAAAATGTAAAAAATGTTGATAAGTCTGTATCTATGTTGAAAATGGTTCATTGTATCCTTCACACTAAGAATATTAATTAAGTTTTTCCGGAGGAATACACATAACCTGAATGCGCTCTTTTATTTTGGGAACGTCTAATTTTGGTGCTAATCAAGAGACTCGTACACGTTCTTATATTTTGCGATATGAGTCTGAAACGTTCTCAACATGTTTTTAAAGTGATAAACCAAGTTCAGCTGCAAACTGAGTTTTTTTTCTTCAGTGTAACATGAAATAAGAAAACCACATTGTTATTGTTAAAAGTAGTTAAGTATTTGAATATTGTTCTTTTAGGCTGCAGCTTCACATTTCTTTTACCTTTATTTATACTCACAACGATAAAAAAAACACATGGGAGCAGCTCTCAGCCTGTGTATGTCCTTACTCTGTTCTTATAATTTTAGTTATCTTTTTTATAAAAAAGTTCTCAAAAAAGTGTACTACAATTTTATTAGCTGTCTTGTCATGAATAGTTGAATATACAAATGAATGCTTCTGTTAGCTGTTCTTTGAGATGCGAAGAAACGTTCATAATTTCCTTTCTTATCTCTGGATGTGTTTTTATTTTCGACACCAGCGACAAACTGAGGAGCGAGCCAGGAAATAATTTCATTTTTGGATGCCTTCGGAGCAACGTCGCACTTGGCATTATTATTTGTTGGTCTATTGGAAATTAACGTTCAGTTATTAGAAGCGGGAGTGTAATCCGGCATAATGGGCCATAATGTAAGTTACAGTGGTTCCAGTCTCTTTACACTTCAGTTCCTTTTTTTTAATTTCACATTTTATTGTTTTGATTTTATTGAACGAGGGCCACATATTAAACGGAGAACACTTGAGGGACTGATATAAAATTATTATGAAAGCAATATAGTATGGGTACACTAATTGGTTGGCTGATAATTGCTTCAGAATTTCGATTTGAAGCTTTAAAATTAGATAAACTCTGGCACTCCTTTCCCTCGGGGCTCACAACTGTTTCGAATTCCAATTAAGTGCAAGGCATAACTTTTAAACACATAAAAAAACTCAGTGAAAACAAGGATGACTGAAAACTGGAGAAACGAGATTTTCTAAAATTCCGTGGGAGTAGATGTTAGGCAAAAACTGTAACATTGTGTCAAGCTTAGAGATCAGTGGTAAGACACAGTCATCAAGCGAATAATTATAACTCTTCACACACGAGTAACACTATAATTTTTA
Source organism: Montipora capricornis (assembly GCF_036669925.1). Classification (NCBI taxonomy): domain Eukaryota; kingdom Metazoa; phylum Cnidaria; class Anthozoa; order Scleractinia; family Acroporidae; genus Montipora; species Montipora capricornis. The sequence goes on from NC_090892.1 coordinate 1,996,245, forward strand.
TGTAACAATGTAAGGAGACCAACTGCCCCAAGTCTTTTTCTCTTCTGTGCGTGCTTAAATGAAACCTTGTTTAAGGTAATTCCTTAGTATTGCATTGCGCATCCCTACTGCGCACGATTTTCGCGTTATTAGCGCGCTCACATGAGCACGTGCGCGTACAAAACGTAAGAGACTTCCCTCAAACTAAGCCCGATAGCGAAATAAATGCTCCTTTTCTCTCAAACGAGCAAGGTGACCCCCGATTTTTTTTTTTTTTTTTTTCACGTATTTGCTAAGAACAGTCTAATAAAGAACCTATTTGAAGAAGAAAAAAAATTTGATAGTAGATCATAAATACTTTTGTCCTTTGGCCATTTCAATTTCAACAGGAAAAGAAAACAAACAGCGGTTACAAACATTCTCATTTTATACTTGACGTTTCGTATGAAACGTCATACGAAACGTCAAGTATAAAATGAAAATGTTTGTAACCGCTGTTTGTTTTCTTTTCCTGTTGAATTTGATAGTAGAACATGATTTTTTTTTGGAAAACAGTTCCGTACTAGATGTATTTTGGCCAAGGCGAGGACTTCAAGCTAACCACGGAACTGTCCCAAAGTGTGCATTATTCTCACAACCAGGCAATCAAAAACGGCGTAAATGAAGCAATACTACTTATGTGAATAAAAAAAGCTTTATTTTCAAAATAAAATTTCGTGTCTTTCAAGAAACCAAGACTTAATTCAGTATGAAGGTGATTCGAATTTTAAACGCAAAACCAGTAAAAATACCCCATTTTAAGAGCCTGATGACGCGTAAACAAGCACGGTGACCCCATTTTTTTATTGCATTTTTTTAATGTTCATATCATGAATGTTAATTAAGCCAAGTTTCCAAAAAAGTTTGATACTAGAACAATTTCAAGGGAATTACCTTGAATCAAAATGTCATCTTAATTGCAAAGTAATTACCTTGGGGAGGACAAAAGGACATGGGCGTTGCGAGAGTGGTTCCAAGAGGTTTTAGTTATTGGCATTTGTCCCGCTAAAGAACACTCCTTTACGTCATGCTATTTGCATTGTCTCTAATACTTCTCAAGAGTAAAAACGACAAAGTTTGCGTGTTCCTTCAAATTCAGTGCTCCATCACTGATGAAAAGTTTATAACATAATTGCGCGTGGCGTGCGTTAGGAGCCGCAGTTCGAAAACAGACTAACCAATTTTTACCAATAACCTTGTCCCAACAGCAACCCGAAGATTTCTTTCTTAATAAATGGTACGTTGATGGAAACTTCTGCTCGTAACCTTACTTTTCTTTCTGCCCCTTGCTCGCTTTTCACGAGGTATCATGTGAACTCTCCGTTTTGGATTTCACATTACCTCAGAATTACATATCTTTCAAATAATGATCTGATTTTAAACAACTCTTTTAGCCCTTTAAGTGCTAAATGCTATTTTTGTATTTTTTGGCTATAAACGGTCTGTAGCTCTTGGCTTCGCCGTATAAGAAGTTCTCCAATGGTTCGTGTTGGCGGAGCGAGCGAATTAGACACTCTTATATTGTCGTCGTCACGAAGCACTTAGAGTGGGTGGGAGGCTACGAGCGAGTTGGCTCAAATCTGGTAGGTTTATCATTTATGGGTGATTCTTCGGACCATCTTCGTCTACAGAAGCCCCAAGGCTGACATCATTAAGTTGTGGAATGTAGGCAAGGCAAGCCTTTGAAAGAAAACAGAGGTGAGAGGTGGTTACATGTCTCTCTGGCATTTCTGGAGACGAATTCCAGGATCTACCAATACAATTTGGGCAAGTTTTGATAGTTAAAAACGTCAATCAATGCTGTATTATGAGTATTTTGCTGGTAGGACCGGGTGGCGTGACACTTATAAAAACTCTATGAAATGGCAGAATTACCCAGAATTCTTTTTGGGGCATGAACGCGGCAACTTGAGAAGCAAGAGACTGGCCTCATCAAATGGATGAAGCGGGGCCGGAGGAAAAAGTAGTGAGAAGAAGATTTCTAGCCAGATACTAAGAAGTTGCCCTGGTTTGTGCTGTTAACGTAGACCTTTGAGTTCTGAACAACTTTTTATCACAGAAAATCCGCGACAAAGTATAGCGCTTTTTTTCGACGTTATCCTTGTAGCAAAAAACTGGCCTTTCGTAATTTCTTGTTAAACGAATGGTATGATGTGGTGGAAATCAAGGCTCATGGTCGAGATTTCAGACTGTGACAACTGTCATACCAATCAGCCGGTGCTATGAACACAGTATCATAACGATTTGACTAAAGCTTTACTAGAAGCAAATATTGAAAGTAATATCGGTATTTTGATGCTAATTGGTACTTAAAGGGGCAGTGTCACTCTATTTTAGTCAAAATTCAAAACACTAAAAGACGTCGTTGCATCAATGAAGACCAAAAAATAATGCTGTAGTTTTGTTGCCAATGGCCACTGAAGTGCACTGAAGTTACTCTTTGTTGTTTGCAGCCAAGTATAGAGGACCATGGAGGGGATGGAAATGGATTGAAACTTGAAAAAATTGGCCAGTTTCCTCTGAAAGTCGCCAAAAGTTTAATACGAATAGCCATATTATATTTGGTATCATTTCAGTGAGTTGTCAGGAATGTTATTTGTGTGAGCTACAGTACTAATTTAGATTTTTACCCAGTTTTGACCTAAAAACAGCAAAGCTAGCATGACGGTGCCCCTAAAAGGGTTAAACCGATAAGCTAAAAGTAGCGGCTCTTTGGAGACTAGGAACTATTCGCTTTTATCTTAAATGGAATTGTAATGATCAAAACTGCCACTGTAGTTATCAAAGCCCAAAACAAAACAGGTTCTTAAGGAAACCTACTGTAGCTTTTACACACATAAAGTGATAGACCAATTCGGCTAACTGAATGTTGTAGCCAATTCAAATCTCTCGGGTTAAGAATCTTTGTGTATGGCATTGGCATGATGTGGCATTCACCTTTAAATGATATGGAAATGCTTGGAACAAGATATTTTATTTCCAAAGGGTTTGAATTGGGTACAACATTAGGTTAGCCGAATTGGTCTATTTCAAACAAAGTCATGAGGTTTTGTACAAGCACATTCACACCAGCATACAGTAAGTTAAAGCAAATCGAAAAGTAGGGCATGCGAAAACTCTCATGTTCTGCACGTTTTAATTTACAGAGCGCCTTTTGGAAAGGTAGTTTTTAACAAAGGTTGTACCGCCCTCAAATCTCTTCTGTTCTGTCCTGAGCCTGAGAGGAAAGGTGCGAAAGGCATGTAACATTTTGACAAAATAATGTCCAGAAATGGAAGATGTACGCCAAATTTAGACACCCAACACGTTAAGTCTAAGCCTTTGTTACCCATTTCCGACAATAAGGAAAGGGTAAAGGTTAGCGTTGTTTTTAGCTTGGGTTAAATACAGCTGCTTATCCTTGTGACGTTATGTTTTCATTGTCTGTAATGTTGAACAAGGGGGTGTGGGGGGTGGGGTGGTTGGTCAAGGGGAAACTTTGTTAGGCTTATTGTCTGGTGACGAGGATGGCCAAACCAATAAGCAGTTCACTTCGCGCAGAATGCTATTGTTTCTGCGACATGTACTTGCGGTACCAAATTTTGAACAAGGCGGCATATTACTTTGCATTCCCAGAACAAGTCATCTGTGATTGGCCAAAATATTTTGCCGTGGGAATACCCTGGTCCCGTTGCAGAATTTGGCTGCTGTCAATCAAACGATTCGTGTGTGGAATGAAATGTGAGGTGCGATAAAGTGTACAATAGTGGCTCATTAGGCCGCACGACGTATTCAAAGCGGTTGATCAAGCGTAAACAGATACGAACGTTAAAGGAAATGAAAGGTTCAGCTGAGATGAAAACCCCTTTGGAGTGCCTTGTCTAAAGCAGTAAATTAAGACAGTTTTTCTTGTTCGAATGATGCTGACGAGCCGGCTGAACTTAAAATGATCATCTCATATCTCGCAGGAACTTTCAAAATTTCGTCGCGATGGATAGCAAGTAAGGCCCAATACTTTGTTCGCAGAGTGTTCGCCGTATTTCCCCGTTGCGAGTATTGTCCGTTTATTACGTGGAATGCCGAAGGCATCCACGTCTTAAAACCGGGCTGGAATCTTTTTTTTGTTGGTAGTCACAAATGTGCATACCCCACGAATATCGAATTAATCTCCGATCGGGTGGAGTGATTTATATCTCCTAAGGTATTCCCAACCTTCCCTGCCCCGAGGAGAACTCCCATACTTCCCAAGTCATCACGATTTTCCTCTGCTAGCGCGTTAGACCACTCGGCCACCGTGACACACTTCCGTCAAAATGGTGAAAGCAAACATTTATAATAGAATCTTTCCGCCCGCCATGATTGTTTCAGTATTAAACTATTCGATAAAGTGGATAGATGCTTTTTCTTTGAGAAAGGCAAGCTTTAAAGGTAAGGAGAATTTTCTACGTTATTTCTAGATCTTGCTTCGTACTTGTGTGTTCCACTGTGAACATTATTATTTTGCATACAACGAATACTTCATTAGAAGCATTTTGCATAGAACGAATACGTACTCCAATATTTCTTGGGAACCAGTTTGTTCGCCGTTTTGACGTAGAAAGAAAATAAAAAAATAGCTTTGAACGGCCAAACAAGATAAAAAATGAAATCAAGTTTAAAAAAAACGAATTAGGGACCGTTCATTTTTATGGGGGAGGGGGGGCTGGTGGAATTTGGAGGAGTGTAATTTGAAAATTGTATGACCCCCCCCAATTTCCGATTTTTTTTTCTCCTGGCCCCCCCTCTCATCAGAGTAATTTTTTGGAAGCCCCCCCCCCCCCCCCCTTGAATAAAAAATACATATGGTGTTGAAAGTTACCGCAGCATTAAAATTTCGTTTTGTTACATTTCACATAATTTATTGAAAGAAACCTGAAAGCTAGAAAGCTGCTTTTAACAAATCACTCAAAAGAATGAAAAGTCAATTTCTGCTCTTCTTGTTACAGCTCGTCCTGAGCGTGTTGTAGCTGGCCGCTCGTCTGCGTATTCCTCATCTGAGGCGATAAAAGCAAGAACGACATCATTTGAGTCGTCTTCAGAGTCAGGGGCATCACTCTTGTAGTCAACATCAGTTTCCTCTCCCTCACTGCTTTGATCACTGCTGTTTAGTTGACCTGATTCATTCCTGCCTCCCACTTCGGCTTGTCCAGTTCTGAGAGTATTCATTCGCAAGAAGTGTCCCATAATTGTCTTCACTTTGTCATTCTTGTTGCTCTTCTGATGCTGTTTTAATAGCCCATGATGTTTTAAGTATTTGTTCAATTCTGGCACACGGAGCTTTTTTAGCTTGGTGGCATCTTCACACAAATTAGCCCAATGATAATCTTCATAGGACTTTTCTCTTGCCTCCCTACTTTCCCTTGCCCTTTCCTCCAGTCTCTTCTTTTTTTGAACTCCATGACCTCAAGATGCTGGAGATAGTCAACCACAAACTTTGGTTGCACAATGAATTTGTCTCCAAATCTAGCTACGCTCTCTGGGTCAGACAAAACTGGCATGCGCCTGTTTCAACTGGACTCATGGTTGCCAATTGTCTGGATCACGCCCCTCATTTGGGGTCTGCTGATAAGGAAGGTAGTGGTACTTTGGAAGGCAGGCATGATCAGGAAATGGTTTGGGGCATCTCCCTATAGGTGGTCCAGTCCATTCACAACAAAAAGAACAAACTTGTCCTACCTTTACTCCACAAGAAAACTTCAGAAATTTCTCAGAAAAAGCCTTGGTAACGAGGTCAGTTCCAATTACAGGACTCAAATTATTGGTCTTTGTTTAATATGCGCTTGATAACAACATTTTTATGAATGAAAAGAAAGTTGTTACTATTCAAGACTGTTATTATGGTACGTTCACTGTTATTATAAAATATATAAAAAGCTGTTGAGAAGTTTTCTTGAATACCCTGGAAATGTTTTAGTTATTTGTTATAAATAAAAGAGGTCAATTAGAGAACATATGAGGCGAAGTTTAGGTCTGGAAATTTGCAAGAAAATGGAAATAAAAATCGATGAAACTTACCATGTGGTGAGCTGTTGTTGTCTTTAATACGTACAAGAAGTTTCGGGAAAAATGGTCCCCGTTCACCTTCCTTCTGTTCATAGTATAGGGACAAGGTAGGAGACGGAAGCCAGCGTCGGGACTCCAATCGACCCAAAACAAGCACGATTTTTTTCATGAAAATCGAATCCAGTCGCTAAATAAACACGCCAGGCTCGTGGAACATAAATTTCTCTAAACCATGAATCCACTGAAGCATCTCCAGGTAGCAACGCGAAGCCACCAGACCCCGTAAAACTTGTAAGTTAACCTGCTAAAATGGCGGCCAGAAATCGTTGTCCTCGCAAAGTGTCCAATACAAAATGGCACTGAACTCGGGACGCCTGGTGACGAGGGGAATATTTATCCCCCTGGAGAGAGGGGAGTCCCAGATTGCTCAGTGAGTTTTGTTTTTAGCAATTTGGGACTCCCCTCCCTCCAGAACTTATTATACGTCACCAGGCGTCCAGAGTTCAGTGCCATTTTGAATTTGACACTTTGCGAGGACAACGCTTTCTGGCCGCCATTTTAGCATGCAGGTTAACTTACAAGTTTTACGGAGTCTGGTGGCTTCGCGTTGCTACCTGGAGATGCTTCAGTGGATTCACGGTTTAGAGAAATTCATGTTCCACGAGCCTGGCTTGTTCATTTAGCGACTGGATTCGATTTTCATGAAAAAAATCGTGCTTGTTTTGGGTCGATCGGAGTCCCTACGCTGGCTTCCGTCTCCTACCTTGTCACTATACTACGAAGGAAGGTGAACGGAGACCATTTTTCCCGAAACTTCGTGTATGATTAAAGACAACAACAGCTCACCACATGGTAAGTCTCATCGATTTTTATTTCCATTTTCTTGCAAATTTCCAGACCTAAACTTCGCCTCATATGCTCTCTATATTTACCTATGTGGCACACACAGTGAGCCTGGGTTAGCTGTGATTGAGGTGGCGGAAGTGCTATTGTCTTTGAGGGAGGAGTTTTAAATATATTTCCATCCTGGCGGGAAATTCAAAGTCGCCAGTTCTTTTGTTATGCAAGTGACTGAGCAGCCAGAAGCCTAAAGAGTCAGTAGGAAAGTTACAAAGTTGAATTTTCCAACCACTTTGAATAATTCTTTTCATCTGAAAATTGGCAAAGAGCTCCCTTAAATAACAAATTTAAAAAGCACTATGCTAACTCCGAGGTAAAGCGATCTTTCACGGAAGAATTCAGTCTCCAATTATTTCCCCATACAGAAAATGCCTCAAAATAGGCCAACTTCAAGTAAAATTTTCAACCGGTTCTACTACTCGTAAAAGCTCGGAAAATGTCTCATTATTTATGTCAAGGTCTCATCTGCAAAAGCCGTATGCTACCTTTTACGAAACCAAAAGAGGAAGCCCCTGAACTCGCGTAACGTGAGCGCGGGTAACCGCTCTCGGGCCTCTGGCTCTGAATTCATTAATTGTTTTTAATTTTCGCGCGGACCCCTCATCAAAGTCCCGGATATGTCTCCGCATTCTGGGCGATGATGAAGCTGCTTCAATGTCACAAGAGTTTTTACTGGAATCATATTTAGCGAGAACTCCAAATAATTGCGGACGACGAAGGATCTCGATTTCTAATTCACTCAGTGAAAAGTTTACCGCTGTTTTCGGGAATTTCCTTTGCGTCTTCACTTTTCAGGACTACCGCCGTACCGACTGTAGCACTTGCACAGCAGAGAGATTCCCCATAGTCTTTCTATAGGAGTTTTCAAACTTCTAAAACAAAGCTTTTATAATGAATAAACATAACCCAACTTTAAAGGACAAAGCGTCCCCCGTAATTGAAAAGTACCGTACTAGACATTAGGTGTGTAGACATCTTGCTTTTCTTTTATTTCTGGTTATTCTTGCACAATAACAATACAGTCAAGAAACTAAAAAAATAACCTAACAACACCTCGCATTTAACATCAAAATTAAAAGATATCTAGAATTCTACATAAAGCCCCGCCATTCTTTTATCGTTGCAATAAGTTCGTTCTATATATAGTTCTATAGCTAGAATTGAAACCCTAACCTGACAAGTAGTTTAGCAGTCGTCACTAGAAGTCTATTAACAACATAGCGCGAGGTATTCTCGACAAGCGAAAATGATAGAACATTCCAATAACTTTGATTTTGTTTTAAACGAAGAGCTAAGCTAATTCACAATTCCTTTTAAAATACATTCTAAAAGCTACCAACATTTAAAAAAGAAATAAACATTTTATTTGAAATGGCTACTTATTAATTCATGCTATCTATTTTTATTAAATTTCTTAAATTTCTTGACATGGTCTTGGTGCATTGTGGCATACGGCTAACCGAGAAATAAATTTATTTGAATTCAGAGTCCATGGACTCTTGTAGGATTATAATGTTTAACATTTCAAGAAACTATTTCAAACCATGGTATTGATATTGATAATGAGTATGATATTTGCCCGCTCTGTGTTGTTTCCCTGCCTATAAACGAAGACGAAGCAAGGGCAATGTTTATATTAGTCTTAATTTTTAGGACCGAAAAAAGGAAAATATTGTTTATCTCAAACACTGAGTGGAAAGGTGTCGGCAGAAAAAAAATAATTAATGGACAAAACTTATTTAAAGAGATTAGTAACACAAGAAGACCCTGAAATCTAACTATAAGTCAGAGGGAGATCTCCACGGCAACCGAAATTGTATTTAACGACTTGTGTCGAACGCAGATGTTAATGATCCATTCCCAAACCTCCTGACAGCTTTCGACCTTTACACGTTCCAGAAATTCAACAACAACCATGTGAACTTTCATTTCTAAGAGCGTTTTTAAAAAAAAAGAGAGCGACAGAACGCTCGGAGAAAAAAATTAAAAAGCGCAAATAATTCACGCAACAAGGAAGGGAAACAACGAGGACTGATGAATTGTGCCTACAAAGCCCACTTATTATTGGTTATTCAACGAACGATAATATTCTGACAAGACCTTCCAGGCCTTAGGCGCCATAAATCCGTCTGGAGGTTCTTCACCTGAGCGTGCTAGACCACGCATGCGTGTACCAGATATGAAATCAAACTCTTCCTTTCTCTCAGGATCAAAGAACTCCATCTTTCTGTCTTTAGTGTTGTAAGCGGCTACACGGAAAGGAACTATCTCAAGCTGTGTAAGGCCTGGTGACATAGTCAACACCTGGTGAACAAACAATATAAATTTTAAAATACAAAAAAAAACACGAAATGGCTAAAAATGGGAAATGAGAATCAGTGGGAGCCACTATTACACCGAATTGGAATTTAAAAGTGAATGAAACTATTTGAGCCTTGAAATAACGTTTCTGATTTACTTTAATCAATATTTATAGAAAAGCACACACAATTGATCCATGGACGTTTTAAGCTACAAATCAGTAGGCAATATGGCGGGTCCTTAATTCGTCTAAAAAGGCGATCATATAGACCTTATTCATAAATGGCGGTCAATTTATGATTCTTTTGGCCAAGAGCAAATTAGCCTACCAAGCCTCGATACCATACAGTGAATTGAAAGGAATTCTTGCTCTAAAATGAGGCTTGGTAGGCTAATTTGCACTCGGACAAAAGAATTATAAATGTGACCGCCATTTATGAATAAGGTCTATGAAGCAAGGATTTACAGACATGACTAATTTATCGCCGAATTTAGTGTCAGGATGACTGTACTTGTTGACTAGCTTTTTCCGTGCAAAGATCAGCCTTTTCCAAGCTTTTCCAACCTTTTTCTTTTCCAGCTTATTCCCTAATTCGCTCAGAAAAGAGACCATATGCCCAGAATTAGGAGCATAACCTTTCGGCGAGGTAAGACCACCTCAAATAGTGGCCTTAAGTTAACTCTAAACCTTACCTTTCTACCATGTGAATGTTCATACAGATCCCTCTTTGGGGGGTCAGGATGAGGCATTCCTGCTGGGTCCCGTCCCACAATAAAGAAATTTGCTCCAGCTGCTACGCGTGCCTTGGCGTGCCATTGAACCTGTAACAAGATCAATAGTTGCGTCTCTTTTTTAGTTTCAACACTATACACTTTATTCCAAAATGGCCACCATTTTAGTACTCTTTTGTTCGCTTGCAAATTAGCCCTTGTTGCCTCGTTCAAGGTGAAATATTCTTTTAAATTTTCAGCTTAAGAACGAGCCAACAAGGGCTAATTTGCAAGCAAACAAAGTGTATGGGAAAGTGCTGTGACTGCTGTCTTCGCTCTGACGAAGGGCTAACGCTCGAAACGTCAGCTTTTAGAATCTCTGTACGGTGGCCAATTTACATTATCAACTCCGTTGATAAAACCAAATTTTTGTATTACTATAAAATACTTTTGCGGAACACGAACTGTCAAATTGACCAATCACAACACGAACTAATTGCTGGTCATTGGTCAGAGGAAAACGCACCAATGAAGCTTCAGAACATTTCATCCTATGTTCTGGCCAATCACTAAGCGTACAAACGACCGGAAATGTCAACTGACACCACTTCAGCTTAAAAAGAAAAATTCTGCGATTTTGGTTCCCTACCTTGGACTCCCTACAGTCTAAGGAGTTGCAGACGAGAGAAGCGCGAAATAGGGATCTTTAGATCGGAGGACGAGGGCGACTACGACTACGAGTTTTCCGTACTAAGCATGCGCATAAGGTTTGGAGGCCGACTTTTTTAGAAGTGCGCGTGCTCAAAACGGAAAACTCGTACTTGTCGTCGTTTTCGTACTCTGATCTAAAAGTCCCTATTACTGTCTCTCTTCGTACTTGCGTGAATTAAACCTTGTCTACAGGTCTCAAGATATTATCGAACTTTGGTGTGAAAATGCATCAGGATGGCTAAAAAAGAGACAGCGCGTTACAGCTATATTTCCTTTTTTGCGTTTATCACCACCTATCCCATTTTGCTATTTCTTTTGTCCTTGACTATTCTTAGAAACTGATCAAAACATCGACCAAAGCCACTCCACAACCCTGAGGGTACGAGTTTCTACGCTTTTGGTTCCTTGCCTCTTGGGATTTGTGCATGGTGGTTCAAAAATTTGCCGTGATTTCTTCAGCAAACTGGGTTGCAGCATTAAATGCCAAAACGTGGATTCATTTACGCATGCAACTTGTTTTAAGGCTGTAAAATAAAAGTAAAAAAACTCATGTATCGAACTTGTGTAACTAACCTCTGTTGGACCTGCATACATCATGGGTGATGGAAAAATAGCAATTACTGTGTTTTCGGGGTCCAGAATTTTTTCTTCCATCACCGCATGATGCTGTTTCATTCTGACTGGTAAAGGAACATCATCTTGCTTAGTCCACCCTCCAAGGGGATGTAGTAACAACACTGGCTTTTTGAATCCACGGGCAAGTAACTTTTCTCGGGTGTCCTGTTAGGTAAGAAGTGGTCAACATAAGTAACTGATGATACACGAGAACCATAAGATATGATACAGTGGGCTGATAATGTGAATTTTTTTTAGTGTTAGGAACAAGCGCATCATCAACTATGTTTATTATCGCATCGGCGTATGGTAGATGTCAGGAATAAGCAGA
>NC_090892.1:2012852-2017852 GCF_036669925.1 Montipora capricornis
CCTCAAGTACTGTTAAAATAAATGATGCTCCTTTTTTTTACGGAAAACTGAGATTCAGATCTGTTTTTTTTTTTTACTGCTGTGGAGATCTAGATCATTTATCAACTGGAGCTAACAGTTCCTACAGCGTACGGATTCCTTGAGGCGTTTTCAGATGTGGTCGATGGAGCTTTGACAGCCCATACATTTTGATCAATGAATCAACAGGCATAACACTTTCAAAGAAATTGATCATTTTATTTTAAGTACATAGACTTTTTTATTGTTGTGCAATTTAGAAATCTGAAAGGCTACTGCAGCAGCAATTAAGAGACAATAGATCGAACATTAATTCTTGAATATACAGGGATGCAGGGATGACGCAATGGTGAGAGCACTCGCCTCCCACCAATGTGGCCCGGGTTCGATTCCCAGACTCGGCGTCATATGTGGGTTGAGTTTGTTGGTTCTCTACTCTGCACCGAGAGGTTTTTCTCCGGGTACTCCGGTTTTCCCCTCTCCTCAAAAACGAAAATTCGATTTGATTTGCGTTAACTTGCTAATTTCAATTTACAGTGTCCCCGATTAGTGCTCTACGGCGCTAGAAGATAAGACACTTAAATAAAGTTCCTTTCCTTATTTGCTGGACCCCAAAAAGTTTGCAATGGACCCCCAAATTTTTCGAAAAGGGGTCCAGAGGACCCCCAAATTTGAAAACCTGGATACATCACTGTTAATCATCATCATCACATTTTATTAGCTCCAGAAGAATAATACTGTGACAGACATTAAAGTTCGAGCTGGGGAGTTAGGTTAACCAATTGGTTTCCTAGTTCGGTCTCCCGAGGGCTTTCATACTTTTTTGTGGGTTTTCTTAAAAGGGCAAGGCCGACTGTTGTATCTTTATAACGGTGATACTCTTTTTAGTGGTTTCTCGTTTAGTACCCCCGACCAACGCTTCATAATGTCCATGAGCCCAAGCCCTTGTCCAACAACTACCTAACCCTAACCCTAACTGGTTAAAGTTGACCACCGCGAGAATCAAGTCATGTTCAGTGACGCTTCAGCGAACTCTGGACTCTAAGAAAAGAAGACTATAAACTACGAAACATTCCAACCTTTAATTATGCCAGCCCTTGCTTTCTTGTAGAGTCCTTTCACATCTCTCTTTTCACAGGTTTCTAATGGAGTGTTCACAAATATCTCAAAGAACGGTAGATCCGCATCTTCGTGCACTTTACGAGCTCTCTCACGATCCTACAAGGAAGAATGTCCAGTTGAGCTTTTGGACAACGTCTGGTGAATATGCAGGAAATAAATCGTCTCATCGATACAGGCAAGACAAAGTCGCACGGCTCACACGGTCAAAGCTTTAGCCGCTTTCATGTACGATGAAGCGACCGAGATTATTTTTATCTCCCCTGGGGGGGATGCTAGTCTAACACTAGCTCAACCCCACTGAGTATTATGTCGCCGGCAGCCCCTTACTCCGTTTAGTGACTTAAACATTGTGGGGCAAAAGTTCCTTGTTTGAGGAAACAGCACGGTGACTGAGCATGGCCTCGAACCAGCGTCCAGCGCAATGGCCAAAAACGCCCAAAAGGAAGTATAGTTTGCGGCAGCTTTTCGTTCATACGAACACAAAAAAAAATAGCGATACTTATTATTAAGTTCCGGCTAAAAATGCAGCCTTCCCAATGAATTCTTTGTTTTGCTAGAGACATCTCGAAAAGTGCTTGCATAAAGAACCGAAATCTGAGTGTTTCGAACAGAATTCATTAACAATCTGATTACGGCGTGAGATTGCCACGTTGGACGTTTATTCAATTTGAATTCACCTCACCGGTCCTTTTTTCAAAGCGAGTCTCACAAAGTCTTTCGTATTAAACCAGTAACAATTTGCATGAAAAAGCTGAACTAATCTCGTTCAAATAAAAAAAAATCGCCACTAGACTCGCATGATTTTAACCGATAGAGTTATCAATGAACTCGTAAAGTCTTTTTTGATCGATGAATCGTCAAAAGAATGTGACGCAAATTTATGTTTTCTCCTCACAGTTTTTCAACAATCATTTATACAATTTCTGGAAAATCTTTCCATAAAAAACAACCGAATCGGAAAGCTGAAGTAAACATACCCCTGACGGACATCAATCATAGGAAATTATCTTTACACCGCATTGTAAGCTTCTCCGCGACTGATCAGGATTCATGACAAAGTTGCAATATCGAATTGGTTTTATTTGAGAAAATCAACCAATCTCGCAGACATCCACTCTTCACAAGACTCACATTGCGGCTGTGTTGACCAACAATTAGATATTCTGTTGTTCATCTATTTCCTCTTTTCAGATGGACTTTTCATTAATGGTAAGTAAATATAATGAAAGCTGCAAGCAAGTGAAGAGGCAAATTTAGGTCCTCAACAAATATTATCAGCAGAACACTGAAAGGCAGTTGTACCCATAGAGTTTCATCAGCGTTTAAGTTATTTTCAGTAATGTTGCCAGTGAAGATTGATTTCCGTTTAGCTTTTCTTATTCGCAACGAAAAAAAAAAAAAATGAAACCCACCCGGTCACTATTAATTGCTGAACTTCAAAGTAAATAACTTTTGATGTCTTACCCGCTCGTAAGGACTAATAAAGGCGGTCAGGCAGATCATTCCAGAATCAGCAAAGAGCTTAGCTACTTCGCCAACACGTCGGATGTTCTCTTCCCGGTCTTCTGGGGAGAAGCTCAAGTTGCGATTAAGACCTGTCCTCATATTATCGCCATCAAGAGAGTATGAAGGAATTCCTTGACGACAGAGATAGTCTTCAAGAGCCATGCTTATAGTTGTCTTACCCGCTCCAGACAGACCTTCAAAAGAATTCAATTAATTTCAGTGATACAAACACCTAAGGGGCTTGACTTGAGAAAACGCAAGAAAGATAAGAAGTTTAATCAATGTAAAAAAAAACAAGTCACTCGTCATAAAGACACCATCCTGCCCTCAGGGGCAAAATTTCAACCAGACTAACGAATCAAGAAACCATGTTTACCTGTGAACCAAACGGTGCATCCTCGAAATCCTCCTCGCGTACCAACGACCTGCCCTCTCTTGTCGCGAGTAACATTGTGTTCTTTGTAAAACACATTCGTGGATTTAACAACATTCTACAAGGGAAAAGGTAGTATTTGTTTCAGCGCATACAACAATCACCTTACTTCCACTACATTCACTCCCCCGAGCCAAAGTTACAAGGACGGATTACGACACGTGAGGTAGTGGAAAAGTTGCAGCTCAAAGTCGTACCGATGTCCAGAGTCCCGCACAAGCCATACTCGAAGCTTTTCCAATCGACGAGGGCTAGCTGTTACTTCTTTAGAGAAAAATCTAAAGTTTCCTTTTTATACGCTAGAAAGCCAGATGAAAAATAAACGTTGCAATGGTAACGTAGCTACCGTTTAAAGAATGTGCCACGAGAAGGCTTCTCCTAATGGCTGAAAAAGCGCACTATTTTTATAATGCATGATCTTATTAAAGTTTGTTTCTGACAAATAACATGGTAAACACTGTAAATTGTTTGATAGTTTGAAAACAACAATCAAATATTAGCAATCCCGCAATTTTATTTTTTATCTCGAATCGTTTTTTTAAATTACTTTTGTTTTTTGTTTTTTTTATTTCTTGTAAAATTACATTCGGCTAACGCCTTGATGTCAAGAGCGTTGGTAACGCAAAGAGTTTAGTTTTTCGGCTTTAATTCTACAGGCCAGCAACGATTGGTTGGTTTCCAAAGGATCCTAACAAGAGAAAATGTCAATTCACAAGAACGTACGCGTAAATGTATTCAGTTTTTATCTGTCTATCGACAGTGTATCTCTTATATTACTATCCAATCAAGTAGGTATTGATCTATTTATTTGATCAGTAGAGATTTGATGAAGCAAAGGCATATAAAAAACCAGGAGAAGATTTAGTGCTGCTAGACGTTTCGGGGTCATCATGACTCCATTATCAAGAGACTAGTTAACTAGCATGCAAGTAAGGAAAGATACAAGATAAGCATAAATTACAATAAACGGCCTAAACAAACACTTTGGTGGGGATGGAATCCGTTTGCACGTTCAATGTTGCTTTACGCATAAACCAACATTGAACGTGCAAACATTAACCCTGATTTGCATTGCACAAGTATTATGGATATTACGTTCAGTAATTGCAGAAACCCATAAGGGTTGAAACGTGTAACGGCCCCTTGTGTTCTGGGAAACAAGCTTCTGAATATTCAATTTGCTAAATACCATATTTGGAACAACAAGAGCGAGGGGTTTCCAAATATGGTACTTAGCACTGAAACATTCAACCAATTATTTCGCACTGAATATTCGGAAGCTGTGAACGCGCGTTACACGTTTCAACCCTTATGGGTTTCTGGTAATTGTTAATATTACTGAAGAAATAATGAATGCTCACTACTCAACCGTGGCTACAGTTTCCAAGCAAGTTAAAGCTCTTTATTATTTCTTTTTCCCTACGTTTTTTCGGGACTGTTCAGTCTCTTTCAATAACTACACGCGTTAAGGCGACGTTTAAACGGTTTTTAAGGCCCGTTTAAACGGTTTCAACAATTGCTTCAACATGCATTCAAACACCTTGTTGAACATGTTCAGTGCGTTTGAACAGGTAGTTCAACATTGTTGAAAGCGTGTCGAATCAAGTTTAAATCGGTTTACACTTTTATTCAACATAGATTCAACTTTTCCTTTGTTCTCGAAATGTTGAATGGTGTTGACGCCGTTTGAACACACCGTTCAACAATTGTAGAACACACGCATGCTCGCATCAGGTTGTAAAAGTCAACATGGGGTAGTTTATCTGGACGAGAGAGACTGGTTTCTAGTTCTTAGTTCCTCGCAATCAAATTTCGCGAAAGTCTTGGTTCTTTTCTTGGCGCAACGTTGGAATCGTTTGAACGGCCTCCGCACAACTGTATTTTTGCATCCAACATTTGCCCAACATCCAAACAACTTTTG
>NC_090892.1:2025352-2032852 GCF_036669925.1 Montipora capricornis
GATACTATTTACAATGTTTCTAGGATTATTAAAAGTTATAGTGTAAAATTTATAAAATGTTTTAAAAATAT
The DNA here is from genome assembly GCF_036669925.1 of Montipora capricornis. Taxonomy (NCBI): domain Eukaryota; kingdom Metazoa; phylum Cnidaria; class Anthozoa; order Scleractinia; family Acroporidae; genus Montipora; species Montipora capricornis. Next base: position 2,025,424 of record NC_090892.1, read on the forward strand.
ATCAGCATGTGATTACGACATGTAGCGGCCAGCCAAATCCGTATCTAGTATCTGCACAAACGAAGAAAAAAGCGTGGCCAACAACCACACGCTGCTTGTGGACCAAAAATTGTATCAATTAGGGAGAGTAAAATGATGTTCATATGTTGGTGGGGAAGAGGGAAGGGAAGAGTCCCCTCCCGCCCCTCATCCACCCGTCAGAATCCTACTAAGGGCGAACAAACAGCCCTATATTCCTGTCGAAGCGTTTTCACAGACAGATTTATGTTTAGATCAGGGGCCCATTACCCGGAGCTTCTATCTGTATTGTACGCTTGAGTCAGCTCTTCTATTCTTTCTATTTTTAAAACTACTATATTTTGACGTATGTGACTGAGAACATACGTGGAGTGGTTCATATACGTCACATACGTGTGTGACGTAATAAATGGCTGACCATAGTTCTCTTTTGATTGGCTATTGTGAAAACACCCACTAAAGCTCTCCTGTGAGGTGGTTCTAAAAATAGAAAGATACGGAAAAGGATTGGCTTAGAGGGTTAATATGGAAGATCGAACTTAACGGTCAAATTTCCACTCGCCGTAACTTCAATAATTCTGATGACAACGTTCGGTCTTTTCTTCAACTGACACTCTGTCACCGATGGATTTTAATCTCTTTATCTCTACGCTTGAATCCAATATTTCTAAAGTGAAGAATCGTTTTTCACGAAAACTTGATGCAAAATTCAACAGATTGAAAGCTAAGAAAGGAATATCAACTGTATCAAACTTGAACCATGATGGCCCGTTAAGTCTCGGGACTTCCGAGAAACGGGCCCCTCTGCCGAATTTGTCTTTGCGGCACTGTATTCTTGCAAGAGAGTATGAAGGTAAGAGAGATAGGCTATTTTTAGATCTCCTGCGCGCGCGAGATCCGCTATTCCCCCGAGGGTTAACTGATAACCAATCATATGTCCCCAGTTTCGCGAACGACCCGAATAATTGCGGGGGAATTCTCTTAGCTGTCAACAGAGGTAAAAATGGGGACATTTGATTGGATATAAGTTAACCTTCGTGGGAATACCGGATGTCGCAGGAGATCTAAAAATAAGTTAAGAGTGATTATGTTGGGAATAGGGCCAATATGAGGTATTACCTCTCTTACCTTCATACTCTCTTGATTCTAGACGAGGCTTAGGCATCTACGATTAAATCAAAAGGTGACTCACGAGGTAATGGGAACTTAGAAACTCGGCGGTAGTTAAAAAAAAGGTTATCGTGGCACCGTGATCTAGTGGCACCGAAGCCGCAATAAAGGGTTGCGATCAAAAGTGCGAAGTCTGTTTCTTTCTGGTGATACTCCTAATGGTCTCCTGGGTCTCAGAGAATTCTCCTTACCCGCCCCAATTTTCTCTCATTTTCGCCGCTCCTCGCTGCCATTAGAAACCGAAAAATACATTACAATTCAAATTGAAGTTACAAAATATCTCTCGAAAGGGGATATCTAAAAGTCCACCCTGTATAAAAGATTCCCCAAAATAAAAGATGAATCTAAAACATTACTTACAGATAATTAAAACTGTTTACAATCGTATTAATCAATATTCATATAAATCCTTAATCTGTTGCGAAATAAAGCCTCCAATTACGCTACCAGAAAAAGAACTTAACAGTGTTCCACTCACGTGACTATGCTAGCGCCCATATTGGTTTGCTGAAATATAGTATTGGCATAAAGTTGAGTCAAACTCCCGGTGGGTTAATATAGGCCGGATACTGATTTGACCGCCAGTCATTTCTTCACGAAAGTGCCCTCTCCGCTGTGCCATCCCCGCACCCCCTGGAAAGCATTTCTAATCTTGAGATATGAAATAAAGTTAGTGATTGTCCTCAAGAGTGTGCTTTATCTCCGCAATAGCACAACTTGAAGAAAGGTGTCAGGATGACAATTTTTTCACTCTACACCAAACTCAATGGAAACATGGCAAGTATAAGTAAAAACTAGGCTATTACATCAACTTTAAATTGTTGTAATGGAAATATGAAGACTTTCAGGTTTCAACGGAGCCCGATCCCATGATCATGACCGATCAATTTCAATGCGCCGCAGGATGTACGCAGCCCTAGGCAGTTACATTGTCAGATGCCGTCTTGTTCCGAAATATCGTGACTCGCTCAACAAGTTGAAGACTACACGTAACTAGAATAGACAGAATAAGGTAACATGGCGTCACTACAGAGCTGAGTGTCGTGGGATACTCTACAACCTTAAATGTATTCAATACTAGAAATTTCTCTGAGGCAAAGTTTCCAATGGCTATCCACTCTGATTGGTGGCATCCGCGCTCAGAAAAGTGAGACCGCCATACAGGTATTTTACCTCTGATAACTAAAATTAAATGCGGGGCCATCATTTCTGAGCTTAAGTTTTAAATTTTGTTTACTCAAGCTTATCTATCATGCTCTTTTACGGAGGGATTCTTTTCTTTGGAGCGGGAGATCAAGGAAGTGTTTCTTCAGGAGAATCTCTTGCTAGACATTTCCATCAGTATAACTAATTAATGTTCTCAAATATTTTCACATTTTATATTCCCCCCTAAATTTACAAGGACGGTCCGTCTCTAGCTTGGTGGAGCTGAAAAAATTGAAGCAGCAATAACGAAAAGCCGCAGAACTCACTGTTTTCTCATGTCTTTAGAAAAGAAACTCAATCTGAGCTATTATAGGTAAAAATTTAAATATCCACACGTACAGTTTAACCTTTTTTTTTTCTAATATTAACCTTGTGATTTTAAAATCGACCTTTGGGCGGCTGCGAGGGACTCTTTTTATAATTCCTTGGGTTAAGCCTGAACGTATTAGTAGAAAGAGGCAAAGCGTCAGTTTTTTAATTTCTTTAAAAAGGTTTCTATGATTATTCTATCAGTCCATGAACGACATTCTGTAAATATTTTGGGCAAGACAAAACTTTAGTTTCTAAAGAAACTGTGGTGCTGCGTCGGTGGGAGATTAGAACAGAAATTGATTTTATCAAATGAGTTGATAATGGTCGAATAACCACCGTGAAAGATTTGGAAAGCTAAGCTAGCTTTCCAAATCTTTCACGATGGTTATTCGACCTTTATCAACTCATTTGATAAAATCAATTTTGGGCAAGAGCCGACACAACTTAGATTTGATTATTTAGTAACGTCAAGGGTCCAAACCAGCTTTCTTCAGGTACAAATCAAATAATGAAATCTGCCTTGTATCGGCTCTTGCTGAAAATATTTCGTTTTTCAACTTCTTGTAAGTCATTACGCCGATCAGATCAAGCCAGTTGATCCAAAGTACACCAGCAGGGAGTTTATGCACGCAACGTTTTTGAGCCGCTGACGGCAACCGGAAGTGAGATGTTTCCCCTTTTTACTAGTAACTTGTCTTGTCACTACCACGTGCACCTTTAAATTGATAGGTATCTTTCCTCCATTAGAGAAGATTAGGTTAAAAATCTTGGAGACACTACCAGCCTGGCTTGCGAAATGTTCATTTCCGGTTATCGTCCGCTGCTCAAAAACGTCGTGTGCTTAAACTCCCTTCCCTGCTCGTGTTAGCCTGCGATCAGGCGTACTTTTTTTAGACGAGGCTGAAAGCAAGGGTACCTTTTCCGCCCTGTCTAAAGAAAAGTACTCCTGACCGCAGGTTATGCTGTTGTACGTTGACTTGATCTGATCGGCTTAATGAGTTACAGTAAGTGCAAAAAATTGCCAAAACAAACTAGTTAAACTTCTAGCAAAATTATCCGGCGCCTCATTTTTCTTCTTCTTCTCTTCTCTCTTCTTCTCTCTTCTTCTCTCTTCTTCTTCTTCTTCTTCTTCTTCTTCTTCTTCTTCTTCTTCTTCTTCTTATTATTATTATTATCATTATCCAGCCTGCCGGCTGAGTTGCCTGACAATCAATCACTATGTAATTTTAAACGAAAACTTAAGACCCACCTTATTCGGGCAGGCTAGAACCTTTTTCTCATTTATTTATTAAATCATTTTATTAATTAATTCTTATTCAATTGGTTTCAATTGTACCACTATATCATTTGGATAAGGTTTTTAAGTGAATCATTCTAAAGCGCTACTGATCATTCTTATGTCAACAGCGCTATATAAGTATTTTATTATTATTATTATTATTATTATTGGTGGATGAAGCCGGCTGATGGACAGAGTCGGTCAGATAACTCTCCATCACTGTCCTGTTAATGTCAGTTACCGAAAGTCTCATGGGGACGTCTCCTGTTCATCAAAGAAAAAATAATCCCGAGGTGATGTATGGGATACCTCACGTGGCTGAATTCTACTTCAATGATTGGCTCTTTTGAAGTCTTCTTCATTTATGCGCAAATTTGAGTGAACCAACTCTCGATGGCAGAGCAGATGAAGTTAGTGGGGTAAAAGTCCTCATTGAATTCGGTCGCTTCTCTCTCAATGTGTCGGAAAAGCTAATGTAGGAACACCTGCAGTGGTCAATCAGAAACTATAGAAGGTAAGTTTTAAACAAGCATCCGTCGAATTGAGGATTATGTGCAGATGGCAACGAATTCTATTGAATTTATGTCCTGTCGGAAAACTTCACCATTTCGAAAGAAATTCATTGCTTTGCATTGATGACTTTGTCTGTCGCTGTAGTCATTAATCATTGGCCTTCTAAAGGGTGTAATAGTGATGAATTTCTTGGCTGTAGCCATGGAAAGTTTTAACCTTAAGGTTATACCCTTGTCCAGGCGGTTTACCCTCGCCAGTACAGAAATGGAGATCACTTTGGTTTTTGTTTGTCTTGGAATTGCCAAATGCCTCCTGTTGTTTGCAAACACAGAAAGCGACCGTCTTGTTTTAATTTGTCACTGAATTAGTTTTGTTTTCGGACAGGCTGGTAGGAAAACGTTTCCATAACCACAAGAAATCCTTCCTTTTGAAAAATTCAACTTGTTCAACTTTTGAAGGCGGGATTATGCCAGTTTCAAATAGTTCAGGAGAAACGTGCAGTGGTTTTGTGTCATAAAATCCACCTGGATAAGTTAACGATCGAAAGCAGGCTTTTTAAGACGTGACGACTGGATCACGGACCATTTCACCTAGACTTTTGGCTAAGTGGCTTGCAAAGTACATGTTGGTGGTTGTGAGGAAGATTTTTTCACTACTTATTGGACGTGGATATAGAAGAGCCCTGCATGTGAGATTGAAATCTCGGATCTATGAGTCAGAGAGACTTAAATGTTAATCGACAACACAGTGTGGAAACCGGTCTAACACACGCAATCCGTCCGATGTTGATATGCGCCTCAGAGTCGAGTGTTTCTGTGAGAAATCAACAGGTACAGTCGTACAACAATTACCTGTCTTCACTTTACCATAAACTTTGTTGCTATATTCACAAGTAATGCTCTGAGTTATGGTTTTTCAGAGCTTCGCCCGCCCCAAAATGCATTTTCATGAAAAAGGAGTTAATAATCTTACACTGTAAATATGATTTAAGTTAGACTATGATTTTCCTTAAAACGTCTAAGTTTTTAGTTTAGGAATAGCCTTGTTTCATTCTTTCTTGGTCTTTTTTATGGCAAAAATTATTTTCGGGTTTTGAATCTTTTTTTACCTACAGTTTGTCTTGTCTGGACGATTTCAGTATGATTGATCGTTCATAATTTTAGGTAGTATTACTTTTTTTTCCAACAATAACTATACAGACATTTTCTGAAATTTATGTGTTAGATAATCACTTTTTTGAGTCTGTTTCACTTGTATGCATTGTGTAATGCATGCAACAGAAGGTTTCGCTGTCTCATCTATTGAGTTATGTTTATTATATTTGTGGCTTCCAAAGTAAGATGGGCTCAGGCCAAACATTCTTACTTGCGAAGTCGTATTTAATGCACCTAACCTTTTAAACTGTACATGTGTATCACAGTTTCATACTGGTATGTCCTGTGACCCAATTATGACTTCCTCTTTTAATTGTTTATTAAAATATTGTGATATATTTCTAAGTGGATGTCAGATGTAATTTTTAATATTGAAGGCTAATAATTCACCCAACAAACATCACAATAACATATAAAAAGTGGTCAAATGCAGGAGTTAGTATGTGAAGTTACTTTAAGAAAAATAATTATTATTAAAGTAAAAGGCTGCTTGCACCTGGTGAACTGCGAGGTTGCAGGAAGATGATGTAGAGGTTACCCAACCAAAGAAATGTCTGTAAATTCACAATCTTGAGGCAGAAAAATTTGTTTTGATTCCCACTATTGTGTTGTGATATTTTTCCGGTTAAATTTTAGTAAACTGACTCAGATATTTATTGGTTACTGACAGTAATGTTTTGTTTGGTTGTTTTATGTCTCTCTAACAATGTTGAGATCAAAGTCTGCTTACATGTACATACACTCTTGAGTGTATAACTATAATAATTTTTTATTGCTTACAAAAGAATATTGCTATAAAGTAGAGACATATTTCATGTGCTTGGATGATTTGAGGGGCAGAACTATTGTTTGAGTATATGCAAAGCCATCGAGTGATAGAATAATCCTCCCATAATTTGTCATTTTAATTTTTGGATAAAGGTGCTAAAATTCATCATGCACAATCAGCACATGGGGCATAGAAATAGTACAAGCAGTGCAGAACCCAAGTGAAATGATTGCAGGGATAAAAAGAAAGATTTCCATCCCTTGCGCTTAATTTTCATGTGATTTTTTGTTTGTGCATCTTAACAGACGTAGCTCTTCGAGAAACATATTCTTTGTGTCTTTTTTGTGTATTGTGAAATGATAAACAATTTACAGTTTATTAAGGGGAATGATAACAAAATATACTTGCGCCTTTATTCGTGGCCAGCATGCTACATATATCATTTTGCTCAAAACTAATGATATATGTAACTGGTGAGGTTGAGGTAGAAGCAGGGCTCAAAGTTTATATTTGGCTTTGGGAGCATTTGCTACCAAGTGTATATTTCTAGGCATGCTGCCAAAACTTTAGGTGTGCAGCAGAAAATGTTAGGAGCACAGCCTAAAATACTGGGAGCACCTGTTCCAACAGAAAAGCACAACTTGAGACATTATTACATCATTTTCAGTTTTTTTACATTTTATTTTGATCCTGGGTTTGTTGTTTTAACTAAGGCAGACTTACTTTTTGTTTGAGACAGCTATAAAATTGTTGTGGTTTTAAATATACTCGACTTCTCAATTTCAACAACAAATTATTATTACATATTATCATCAAGTCAAAGTACATTCAAGATAATGTTAACAGAAAAGTTTTATAATGTATTTCCTATTCAATGTGCACTTGTAAACAGAGAATATATTCTTGAAATCAATTGACATCAATTGTAAGATTGAGAAAATGGAGCAAGGCATGGCAAATAACACCTCCACCATCAATTCACTTCATGAACGGCTCTTGGCTTTGGAG
>NC_090892.1:2037852-2040352 GCF_036669925.1 Montipora capricornis
CATAGGTCCATAAGGTAAAGAATAAACATGCATACGGTTTTCACAGCAGCAATGCAACACAATGCAGTGGCACGAAAGCCTGTTATGTCCGTTTCACTTTGCCATGACAGAGAACAGAGAATGTGGATTTTATAACCTTTCATCATGCATAATTCTTGCATCTTCATTTTTAATGATTTGTAAGTTTTTCGCTTTCATGATAGACCGTTCTCCCAAAGGCATAAAAGTACGTTCCTTTAAAAGAAAAACTGTGTGGATTATGGGTAACTAGTCGCTGCCAGGGCCAGTTTAGAATCAAAAGGGCGTAAGATTTTGCGTCCTGTCCAACCTTGAACTAAACCTTTATCAGTGACTCAAATTATACCGTCGAAGAACCATAGCTATATTCCCTAAGTTTTTTAAGCAGCTACTTGTCGCACATAATTACCATAATTTCTAATTCAAAATATTCAGCAGTTGAGCTTCAAATTCAGAAATATTCATTCCTCTGAATTAGTCAGATTAATTTAAATGAATGCTTCAATGACCATAGGCCGGGTTGAGTTCAAGCCTCTGTCAGTTTGGTGAACATAAGCTGCATGCTTCCCTCACTCAAGCGAGAACGACAGCTCATGAATTACGTTGTGCGATACAAACTGTTTAACAAGTTTATAACAGATGGAGAGCCATATAGCCTGAACGGCTGACAATTACTTGTACAATTAATCGTTTCTTCCCTCTTTCGGTCAATGAGATAGAAATGCCTTTTTCAGACAAGAACTTTCAGACTTTATTATAATCGAATTTGCCTTCCATCGCAGATTGTAAATACAGCAAATACGCCTATTAATTATTATCAATGCAAATTTCTTTAATGGCATCTGCCCTAAATTAAGACTCTTAAAAAAAGCAAAAGCCATACCACGTCCTCTCTTAACTGCGGTGTAAATCTACCGGAAAAAATCTTGATAAAACCTCGGCCTTTGGTTACCGTTGATGAGGTTTTACATGTACATCCGTCAAACTGGAGATTGGATCTGCGGTTTCACCTAGCTAGTCAGAAACGCTGCAAATGTACAAAGTTTTGATTGGTACTGTATGACCCCCCACACACTTGCACCCAGACTGCCAGGTGTGTGTGCGAAAAACTTTTTCCGCTCTTTTGTTCCTCAGCCAGCAGAAAACAACACTTAACATGTGCAATACACCATCTTTCTCTTTGTTTTCCAAAAGGTGTCATAGTGATGACAAATAAGACATTTGGAGTATCAATTGATGAATTACTGAGGAAAGCCCAAGAATGTGATGTGCCTCCAGTTGTTACAACTATTGTAGAGTACCTTGAAAAACATGGTAAGTAATTATTAAATGCCTGAAGAAAAGAGCCCAAATTTTACACTTCTCACAACTGTGGCCAATACATGGAGCAATACATGGAAAATGCAGCCCAATTTCAGGGTGAGACGAAAATGAAAAGATGAGGTTGCCCTGCGGGCAAGCTGCTATTGGAGGTTACTAGCCCGAAGGTCTGAGGAGCTAGCCCGAAATTAAATCGTTTATAAAGAATAATCAGATTTATTTAATTATGCAAAATACAAGTAATGATACCAAGCATAGATATAAACTAATTCCTCGTAGTATTTTGATTCTTGAATGTGATTTTCGTTTTAACTTCAACCTCATAGTTCATAGTTTGCCTAGTGTATTAACTATAAAACAGTTGAACAGTGAGCTATAGGAAATATTTCAGTTCCTTGTTTGTACTGCTAACATGAACAAGGTTCTCGGAATGAAGATCATCAACAAATTTGCTGAAAGTTTGGGAATGCCTTTAGTCAATTTGAATATCTACAGAATGTGTCTCTTTGTCTGCCTTCGGCCCGATTGCAATTTGCATACAATGCAGTTAACGCACATGTATGAAAATTGTTTCGCTTTGTAAGACCAGAAAAAATTTATAAATCGCAAATGACTGTTTCAGAGTAACATTTTATTCAAACATGGGTGAAATGGTAAAGGGAAAATATCCTCTGAATTCTAATGGGTTTGTTCCTTCGATGTTTACATCAGTTACCTGCGTTGACGGTCAAAATATTATAAATTTACGGAAATCATTGCCTGTGTACAGCCACCCACTCTCCGCAAAATCTGAAAGGAGAGTCTGTGATTCGTGTTCCGGAATAATTTTGCACACATTATTAAGTGGTCTATGCTGACCAAAATTTGCGTGGCTCATATTTCTTTGGAGCTAAATTCTCAAAATGGTGGTCAATGAGGTAGATTTCAAACGTGCATTGAAGAGTGTCTCCGATAGCTTTAAGATACCTTGGCTTTATAGGATAGAAGCACTCTTTAAAGGAAAGGATGTATTTGCAAATCTTCCAACCGGGTACGGCTCTGATCTTCAGAGCAGCACAGATCGTTGCCGATGGGCTGTTATTTTCCCCGATATGTCCACATCTCAAATCTTCCAGGGCAACACGCTTTGTAGATTGATCTTATACAATACAATACATACTTA
>NC_090892.1:2042852-2052852 GCF_036669925.1 Montipora capricornis
TAGTGAATAAATTTTAAAGATTGATTTTTAAGTTTGTTCCAAAGTCTTGAGTACTTGAAGTACACCATGTAATGAAAATATCAATTCAATTGGGGTGTTTTGGTGTAGGTAAATGTAATTTAACATTATTTACAACAAGGAGCAGTTAACAAATGTTGATTATATTCTGGATTTGCTAATGTTTAAGTTGACCTTTTATGACCTCAAAATGAGTTCCAAACATCACCCTCGACTCACATGTGGTCAGAAATTTAGTGCCAAGTTCCAGCTTAATAATTTATTCAGAGTTAGGGTGATAATTGTTGTCTTGGTGATAATGAATGTATAGTGGAACAGGCTGGCTTTTCATTTAGTGAAAAGAGACTTAAGACAAGCAATAATTACAATTGAAATGAAAAAGGATTTGTCCAACCCTAAATGTTAAGGATACTCACTAGCACAATTCTGGAATACAGACCTAATATTTTGGTTATTAAAACTGCAGTCTTTCAACTGCTCAGTAAGTCCTGGCATGATATCCTGTGTTTGTGTGCATGCATTCCTTGCAATACTCATGCCTGGATTGTTAGCATTTGCCAGCCATCGGAGGGGTCTTCCTCAGAGAGCTGGCCGCAAGTAGTGGAAGCTCATGAATATTTCAGGATTTCCAACTTACATAATATTGTAATCTTGTGAGGGATTACATCTATGATCTTCATCTTTTTTTGGCAGCTCATCAAAATAATGGTGGTCTTTTGGAGATGAAGTCTGTGCTTGAAAAAATGCCTGCATCAAGTTATCAGTTACTCAAGTATCTGTGTAGATTCCTTGTGAGAGTTTCCATGAATGAAGGTACATGTACATGTAACTCAAACATCATCATCTCTCTTTTCAATCCATATCAAGTCTCACCCCTGGGGTTAATGGGTTAAAGTAAATCAACTTTTTAGTAATGGAGGGTTAATCAGCTTGTTTGTAGATCCGTCACTGTAATTGTTTTGTCCTCCTTTTTAGAAAACAATAAAATGAGCTGCACTGCTTTGGCCATTGTTTTTGGACCCAATTTCTTCAGGTGAGGAACATTGTCCAGTTTACTGTCTGACATGACCTGTTTGACGTCACATGCTGTGAAAAACAAAATTTATGTCATTGCTTTGTTGCAGGTGCAAAGATGGAATTGAAGGACTGCATGAACAGGGCCAGACCAATGCAATTGTTTGCAAGTTCATACAAGAATTTGACACTTTATTTGAGGTTTGCTACAGTGGTTTCGTGCCTTTAAAAGAGATGTCAGATTTAAAAAAAAAAAAAAAACTACTAAAATCTATCAACCTCACCTGCCTCAGTGCATTGCTGCCATTTTATCAATATTATCAATTTTATTTCTTGTTATTCAATTTCTTCTTCTTGTCATACACCCTTTAGGAGCTTTTTAAAAATATCTGTGAAATATTGTCATCACATTCTTGTCAGGGCTATGTTCTGATGAGTTGTCAACGTGTCTTTCCATAATGGATCACTTCAAATTTGCTGGGTACATTGAGTAACAAATAGTTGCTTGCATTGTTATTTTTAGGTATCTCCATATGCTACCACAGACATATTTAAAGTTCAGGAAGCCAAGTTAGTATTGTACATCATTAATTTGATACTGCTATATGTATGTCATTTTAACCTTGGGCTATTGAGTCAATCATGTTTTGTCACACAGTTTAGAGAAATGGCAGAGGGAGGCTTGACACTAACGGTAGCCAACTAGCCACAGGCTAGTAAAATTTTAGTTTTGGTTAGTAGATTTTGAGCTTGCACTAGGCATTGGGGCTGGCAAATATTTCTTATGGATAAGGCAAAAGGAGAGAATTAGAAATTAACAACAGAAACTGTGAGTGGGTTCTATGGAATTTACTGCGTAAGTAGAAAATGATAAGTTGAAAAAAAAAAAAACTGAAGGGGAAACCAACACGGTTTATAGTTTTCCTATGCCACATTACAAACGACTAATCACATGTGAAATCATGCAGAACTTCTTGGCTGCTGTTTCCATGTGCACGTTTCCACATGCATGTAACTCCATGGCAAACAATCTCAAGCACCTTCGGCTTCCCGAGAGCTTGAACACACACAGTTTGCGTAAATGGGAACACCTTTTGCGTTCATCCAGACCAATCGCCGATGATCGCAAACAAGATGCAAGAGACAGAAAAAAAATATTTTAGTCAGTAGCAATGCAAAAGCAAGGAAGCAATGATATGGAAACACAATAATATTGTAACTGTTTCTGATTGTTTGTGATGAATTAGAGGCAAGTGTAAGTGATGAAAATGGCGTACGAGTATGATTGTGGCAATAAGGGTACATGTACTCCTCAAAACAGTGTGAATTTAATGAACATCATAAGGGAATACCCCACCAAATATACCTGTAGTAAAGTTATTGATCACAAAGAGCCAGTTCCTATGTACAGTATAATTTGATACTGGCTGTGCTGCACCCGTTGCTGCTCCTTGGAAATGTATCGAACCCAGAATCGGTGACGTCTCTTGACACTTCCGCTCTGCTTTCTTCGTTGCAACAACTCCAACATAAGAAGAAGTTGAACATGATGCAAAAACTAATTCTGGTTTTATTTTTGCGCCCTTTTCTTACGATGTCACGAGATCAAATTGCGTAAAGCAATCATGCAAGCCATATGGAAAACAGGATTTCAAACACAAACACAAAAAGTGACATTGTTTGCAATTGAGCCAACGCAAACTGTTTGCGACTCTTTGTGACGTTGTTTCGTGCATATGGAAAGACGTCACATACTTGTTGAGAAATTGAATTCAAATAAAGGAAAAAAGAGATAATGTGGAGCGACTTATCTCATTTACTAGGAATGGTGAGTATCACATAAAAAGAGAGAAAACTTGCTCGCAAGCACTGTGGCCGCCAAATATGACACGTACTTAACTCTGAAAACCATTCAAGTGTAAAACACACGGATTACTGTTTGAAACTATTAAAGGGAAAATCTTCTATGAGGGCAAGTCTACAATTGTAGCTGTCCATTCAAATTTCCTTTATATCAAATTTAGGATATTATATTGGCCAGTCCAAGGTCTCATAATTCCTTGAGATACTTAATTCAGGACTTCAACTGAGTTTGAACCTGTGACCGCGCGATACCGGTGCGACGCTCTAACCAACTGAGTCATTGGCTTCATAGCGCTGTTGGTTAGAGCGTCGCACAGGTACAGTAGCACATGGTCACGAGTTCAAACTCCGTTGAAGTCCTGAATTTTTCAGGCTTCTCTATGCAATTGCAAAAATTGTGTTCATAACTGCGAGGATATAGCTTCACTTGATTTCATATCCGCAGTTGATATATGATCCATTTCATATATCATTTCACCATTGATTCATTCCTCACAGGAACATTAGAACCCACAAATGACCAGCTCCCAATGTCAGTGGCTTCATAGCTCAGTTGGTTAGAGCGTCGCACTGGTATTACATGGTCACAGCTTCAAACTCCGTTGAAGTCCTGAAATTTTCAGGCTTCTTTATGCAATTGCAAAAATTGCGTTCATAACTGTGAGGATCGTAGCTTCACTTGATTTGTTACCTTCTGTTAAAAAAAAAAAAATTGGTAAGAACCCTGATGTTCAATAAAATTTTATTATTTTTGCAGCCAAAATAATTCCTCAACAATATTCACTCGAAACAAATACTCTGAAAAGGTGAGTGTATATTTAATTGCAAGAATCCTTCAACATTACGAAAGGTTTCACTGAAAAATGTTGAGAGAAAGTTAGACAGGAAAAGCAGTATTGTTTCCAAACAACTTGACATAATTATACTTTATATACAATTTGGTGGGTTAAAGGGGCTAGGTCACGCAAATTTAGGCAATTTCAGCACTGATCGAATGGTCATAGAATTTACTAAAATATCAAAATAACTGTTCAAAACTATAGCAGAACTCTAACAAAACACAGGGAAGCCAAGAAGGGACATGGATGGACAAAACTGGAGAGGATTGAAATGGATTGAATTTGGGTAAATTTGAAAAACGTCGGCCCACCTTTTTTCAAATTTATATCAGTCTATATCAAAATTTCATTTACAAAGCTGGAAAATCATTCTCAGTCGTTATGTGGCCGTGATTTTGCAAATGAAAGACTCTTGCTCTGCCAATTTGACGTTTAGAGCTCATTAATAACAAAATTAAATAAAATTCCCTAAAATAGCGTGACCTAGCCCCTTAAAGCAGGGCTCAACTTTTAACAGTGGGCTTATAGCCAGTGAAATGGTAATAATTACCAGGCAATGAGCTCTTTTGCTAGCCATAAGAAAAAGATAATATGCCTTCAAGTAATAAAATAACTCCACAATGTTAGATACATTATGGTACATTAATTTGAGAACATTTGTAATAGTTAGTCCATTAATGTTGGCCTTCTACTTCTCCAAGGAAACTTTGCACAAACCTACTTTTTCTGCTCCCACACTTTGAATTTTCCTCTTTGGAGTAATCACCTTACCATTAATTGCAAGCTGTTCTCGGAAGAAAAGAAACCTCGGATGTCCATTTGAGAAGTGAACATGTGCAACTAGAAAAAAATGTGGTGGACTGCATACTTCTAGTCTTCATCAGGCAATGAGGTTGACTGGTTACACGTCACCTTTTAGACAGGATGCTCCGCTGTGATTGGTTGGTTTTCAACAGCCGTGATTGGTGCATATTGAGCCTCGCTGTTTCTGTGTTTTGTTCCTTCAGCGGCCCGCTGTCGTACAGTTCTCCTGTTGTTGTGTTTCTTGATGGTGGGCATCCATGCTTTCGGAATTTCTATTCCACTATCCCTGTTGATGTTGTTACAGTGAAGTCTTTTGTGAATTGCCTCTTTGACCCTGCATGTGTACCAATGTGGATCACGATCAATAAACTTTGCTTCGTTCCAAAGCGGGTTGTGTCCGGTGTTGTTAGCGTGTTCTGAAACGGTGGAGGTATGGGCAAGGCGGATGTCTCATTCATGTTCTTTGATTCTATCTTGCATAGGTCCTCCAGTCTCACAGATGTAGACTTTATTGCACTCTTGTTCAAAAGCTTTACTGATTCCTGGTTTTTTCCATTTTTTTTCTTTTTTTTAACAGTAAGGCACCATCAAGCGTGAATAGTAAAAAATGTCATTGGATTTTGAAGTGGATGATAATATTTGCCTTCATCATTTCGGTAGTGAGCATGGCTACGAGGCGAGAGAAATCCACTAGCCAAAACTGAAAATCTACTAGTTTTTGGCGAGTTTGCCTATCACCAAGGTTGAGCCCTGTTAAAAAAATGAATTTGTATTTGAATCTTATTTAGACTGCAAATTGAATGATGCAGACTTTACTTTAAGCTTTTTAGCTTTAAGCTACAGAATTAAGTATCTCGGGTATGCCTTTTCTTCAGATTGTTTTTTTTTTCCAAATCTTGAGCTTCCAGACTCGAGGTGTGGCTTATCTACCAGTGTTTATGGTGTACTTGGTTAGATAAGCTACAACGAAACATGGGAATAATACTGAGTTGAATCTTTGCTAACCCAAAATTGACATTCATCAGGCTAAGTTAGCATTCATCAGTCCAGATTAAGTCATCAATTGGAAGAAGAGGAAAATGTGCTGATCCAAGAGCAATCTGTGATTTTGGTCTCTGAAATGCTGTGCTTATCCACATGCAACAAAAATGTGTTCAGTTTTTGAAACACCATGAACTGTTTAATGTATGTTTTCACTAATTATATTTTGTATATAATTCCTTCAAAGGTGGTAAATGAAAAACAACTGACCTCTGTCAGTCAAGAGGCCTCACTCCATTGTACTGACGGAAAGGACAGGACAAACACTCATGAAGATGATGGTCCTACATATGCAACTGTTAAGAAACCAAGAAAATCCTTACAGCCTATCTTTGCGTAAGCTAACAACTTTAAATTTTGAAAAGTTTAGCAGCAGTCAGGATGGGTTTAATTACTTGAAGCTCTGGGGTCTATAGTTGCTAATTAATTTTGTTAGGTAAATGTTTAACGATTAAAGAGATGTTCTTGTCTACTGTCTTGTCATAAGCAAACTGCTTTAATTATAAGTAATTATGATATTGTTATTATTGGTGTAATTGTTTTATTTTTTGCCATAAAGTACATGTAAATAACTTGATGCAAAATATCAAGACTTACGAGGCAACAGAGCACAGAGAAGCCGATGAGGCTTGTGTAAAGGGCTACCTTTTAAACAATGATTAGTGAAATACTGTCATGGACAGGATAGCTCATCTAACTTTATACAATATGCAGGGTTCTCAGTAGATTTTCAAACAGACGGAAAATTTGCAATAACAGGCGGGCAGTCTGGGGGCATAATCCCCCGGAAAATTTTGAAATTTTAGGTTTTCAGAGGTGCAATTTCCTGCACTTCGGTGGTCATATTTCTAGTTGAAACATTAAATATCGGTAGATTGTTTTTTTTCGTTTTCATGTAATGACATTCAACACATAGCGATTTTGTTCGCCAATCAATGCATTTGCGATTTTTGCTGATCTCTGCAATCAGTGTATAAAATGTAATTTTATATCCAGCATGTTGAATTAAATTCACCGCAATTTGCCTAGTTTGCCTTCTCCTGCAGTTTTTTCTGCCTGTCGCAGCGAATTGCTGAAGGATTCAACCAATAAGACCTTAGGATTTTATTATGTCACAGTTATATAAATCTTACCATTAAAACTTAAGGGAGAAGGCTGTTTTTGTTAAGATACACAACCATACTTGTATGTTGGACTTGCAAATATTTTCAAATTTTGGAAGTCTTGAAATCATTTAGTTAAGGTCAGCATGGGCATTTATTTTTGAGGTGTAATAATTACACCTCGAAAATGAGTAGAAGATTTGATAAAAATCAATGTTTTTACTCCCAGGAACTGTGGGTGAGTTTTTGACTTCAGGTTCATTAAGGTGATTTTTTTAGTTTTCTCATTCCGAAGTGTGACTTAACTTAAGACGTCATCAGCCCGTCATGTGTCATGGCTTTGTTTTCACCTCTCCAAAAAAAAAAAAAAACAATATCAAACAATACCAATGTATTTATTGATAGTAAATTGTATTTTTGTTCTTGTTTTGCACTGACGAGATATCCCGTTGTTGATAGGACATTATTTTACCACAGTTGACAATTTAATAAACTGAATTTGGTTAGTTGTCAAAGTAACAGATATGCTTCAGCAATTTGAATACAAGTAAAGTTTGATGCAAATACAAAGTGTGGTTGAAGTAAGCAGTCCTTGACTGGTTAATTTATTTTGTGCTATGCAATGAACGTTTTTGTGATTCCAGTAGGAAGTGTAGCTAATCTCCAAGGATTTTCTTTTTGGATATCACATCAGATGATATTAACCTCTCTCCATGGATTTTGTGTAGGGCTTGATCTAAAAGCAGCATTAACTTTAGGAGTGTCTAGTAATTATGAAAGAAAACATTGGGTCTTGAACCATTGCTAAAGCTAGCTATGCATGATTCTTCAAGGTATGTTTTCCACAGCAAGCCTGAAGTTGAAATTATTATCTAGAATAATTTTTTCCAGTAGATTGTTGAGGATCATGCACTCAAAGATATTCACAGTTGTTAATTGTTATGTATTTACTATTACAGGCTTTATCACATGTATGCAAATTACAGTTCACTGACTGTTTTCATACACTGTGGTCTACTTTTATGTTTTCAATCTATAAATTTTTCTTTTGATAACTAGTATTGGTATTATTAAACATCCCTTTGTCAAGTACTTGTTTAAAAAACTGTCAAGTTTTTATGAGAACTGAATTTAGAGTGCAGTAATATTGATTCTTTAGTTGAAATAGAGGTGTAGTGCTTTGATTAAGGAATAATTATTTTCAGTTGGGTGCATAAGTGATTAAAGTGTTTTTCTTTCTGGGCAGCATTTTAAATGCAACATTACATGTATTCATGAGTAGATAATGGCTGTTAGTTGAAACTATTCCTACGATATCACATGATTATATGAGAAGTCCATTAGAATTCTTTTAAAAATTAATTTTAAAAACAATGCCTTGGCTGATTATTTTTACAATAAAAATATATAACAGTAGTTATTATTGTACATGTAGGTCCTACATGTACATGTATTTAGTTCAGTTTTGAAGTCAAAACAGGTCAAGGGCATGCCTGAAGTTTTTAGTAATGATTCTTTCAAAACTGGATTGGATTTTCATCTTTTTTAACCAAAATCCTTGGGAAAGAGAGCTTTGTTCAATTTCTAACAACAGGATTGTCAAGATCACCCATTCAAAGCCTGAAATATAATAGTGTAATACTGGCTATATCTCATTGTTTATCACTTCTTGTTAACCAGTAACCCTGTTTGCAACAGTCATCTTTCACAATGATTGTCACGTTCAGTTTTCTAATAATCAATGCATTAAAAAACTTTTTGGGTAGGGTTGACCTAATTTGACTGAAGCAAAAAGAATATCTGTGTGAAATTACTTGTAATATAGGAGAGAACTGCAAACAAAGTATGTGAAGAATACCAGTAATAATGTTTCTAAGGCTGTTTAATACCTAGATACAGGTACTTCTATAATTCTTCAGTGCTTTTGACTGTACATACTATATAGTGTGTACTCTTGATTACAGTGTTATATATACTATTTGATAAATATTAACCTTCATTTTCTCTGTGGTGATTAAAAATTAAATATGCATAGGTGATAAAAATTTTAAGCTGCTACAGCAGGTGTGCATTTATTTGTGGTTGGCATTTTGATTCTTTTGTGGAGATTCATCATGTCTTATTCTCCTGGCTATCTTTGTCTGGAATCTTATTTTTCATTTTCACTTTATTTCTTTTAGTGTGTCCTCTTCCACAGAAGACTTGGACATGTATGTGCGATCTGTATCACCCTCGTGGAATTCCCAAGCCAGGTGTGAAATAGAAATATATAATGGTTTCTACTTTAATTTATGACACACAGTATCAAATTATTTTGGTTTTAATTATCATTTTGATGTTTGTAATGCCTATGCTGTGTGTTACAACCAAAAATGTAAACCGGTCACATTGTATTGGAACCATTTATGGACGTTCTTCTTTCCTTCTTGTGATTTACATACTGTACATATGGATTGATCTGTGGCTTAGTTACACACAACTTTAAAACTAGTGCAGTGTTTAAAAAATATCAGAACTTGTACCTTCCAATAAAATTTATTGATACTTGTAATTATGAAACACTGCAGTGAGCATGTATGGTGTCTTACTCAGCTGGTGTCAAATGTACTTATGTATGTTGAAGATAATATAATTTCCCATGTATTTGAAGTATTCTGTCTTTCCAAAAAAAATTTTAAAAGATTACATAGAGGTATTTGTTGAATAACTTTATGTTGTTAATTATGCAGCTGCAATGACATTCAAGTAATTTATTTAAATGCTGTTTCCACCTTAAAAGAAGTGTTCTTTGTTGATTAAATTCCTCTGCCACTAGATTTAACATGTTTCCAATCGAAGGTGTAAGCCACTCATTTAAAAATTTTGTTTTTGAACATGCTTTACTACGCAAAGGAGTGTTAAATGCATTTTGACCAGCTGTGATCATGTTTTTTTATCAATATTAATGTTCTTTACCTTCACTCATTAAAATGCCACAACAAATTAGGCATTAAAATGGGAATTGCAGGGGATTATTATAATATTATTTTTACAACCTAAATACAACATTTGTGCTGTAACACCATATTGTATCATATACGATAATCCTAGACAAGTGTTGAGAATCCACATGTTTTAGTGGTTCTTATACATGTACTCAAATAGTGTTATTCATTGTGTTAACAGTGATTCAGCCCAGGCCCCGGAAGCTTCGAAGACTGTCGGAGGCAAGGAGTGAGTCATTTTCATTCAAAGTACTCTACCTTTAGCGTTAAGACAATGGGTGCTGACCAAGTTTGCATGTATAGTCTAATTTGATATTTTATGGCCCATGCAGCT
>NC_090892.1:2055352-2057852 GCF_036669925.1 Montipora capricornis
AAGTGTGTTTGCTTAAGATTTTGAGCTTACTGTGAGTGTAAGTTTTTGGATTTCACGGTCTGCCATCACTCGCTTTCAAAACTGACCGATCGGACCTAAGAAGGTTGGATCTAGGGAAAAATGACGTCATTTACTCGCTAACGTTATTATTTGGCGTATATGCAAAACACGAGTTAAATGGTCTGAAACCCCGAAACTCCCGCGCTGCATATTGATTCAGCTGCGTGCACACGCATTGCATTCTTAAACTATTGAGTCTTAGACGTCATTTTCTCTGCTTTCCAGATCTTTCAAGATTTAAAGTTAGTAATGGACCTGATCGGCTAACTATGGAGCGTTTTCACTCACGTAACCAGCAGCCATATTGGATTACTGAAACAAAAGAATGTATTTGCATAAGAATAGAGTTCAAATCCCGGAGAATTATTTTGGTACACCATCATGGCCGCCATTCCTTTGTTTTGCAACACCATCATGGCTGCCGTGACGTCATGTGAAAACGCATTATACCCAATTCAAACCCTTTGGGAATAAAACGTTTTGTTCCAGGTATTTCCATATCATTTACAGTGCGTTTCATAAAACTTTTGACAAACGCTTTCCGAAGTTCGCTTGAAATTCCCAAAGTTCGCTACGAACTTGGTAATTTCATTACGTAGTTGTTATTCAAATTGTGAACTTAGAAACGATGTTGTGAATTTTACCACGAACTTCGTTGGGAAGGTAAGGTGTTTGTCGCGAGAGAAGTTCGCACCGTTCGGTGTAAATTTCTCGGAATTTTCTTCAAAGTTGTGGTTACGTTGATTGCGAATTACTGGTTTTAAAATGGGTTATAAAACGTTGAAAACTGAATATTCCCAGATGTCACCCGACACCTGCCTAAAAATAGAATACAATTTCTGTCGTGTGAACTTCTACGCATGGTTGCTTAAAAGCATTTTACTGTTTAATGTATCAGAGATAAAAAGAAACCCAATTTTCAGGACATACATCATTCTAGAAATAGCGCAAGAAACAAAACATTTCAATGTCATGTTGTTCAACTTTTGTCTTTACATTTTCTAGTGTAAACAAGATACGAGTCGCGCCATCTGTCTGTAATGTGAAGTCCCAGCTCCGTACCTCTCAAATAATTTACCTTTAAAAAGTAAACATCAAAAAATTAGTCTTGCTTGGTTGAGAAATTTTCACTTTGTTTAAATTCTTTTGTAGTTATATTACCAAACCAACTACACTGAATGATGTGAACTTTGCTCGCGACGAACTTCGCAACTTCCCAACGAAATTCGATGTGAAATTCACAACTTCGTTTCGAAGTTCACAATTTGATTGACAAGTACGTAATGAAATTGCCAAGTTCGTAGCGAACTTTGGGAATTTCAAACGAACTTCGGAAACTGTTTGTCAAAAGTTTTGTGAAACGCACTGTAAATATGAATGCTACCTTTACCATGCAAATACAACGCACAAAAGTCTTAATCCCAGGAGATTTGAATTGGGAACAACATTGAGTTCGCCGCTTAGGTCTATGGCGGACCACTAAAATGAAAAATTCCAGTAAAAATAAGCAGTTGTCTTTTTGAAATCAAGGCTAAAAATTTGTGTCGCTTTGAGTTTACTTAATTAACATAATTTTGAAATTACCGGTAAAAAAAAAAATTGATGTTTTGGCCATAGTAGCAATTGAAGAGGCACTGTCATGCTAAATTTGCTGTTTTTAGGTCAAAATTGGGTAAAATTCTAAATTAGTACTTTAAAAGGAAGGATTACGTCTAGCTCACACGTACAACATTCCTGGCAACCCACTGATAAGATATGAAATATATTTGCTGCACAAGTTTTCTGCGGACACCATCTCCAAGTTTGAGTCCATTTTCATCCTCTCCATCCATGGATGCAAATAATAAAGAATAGCTTCAGTGCACTTTAGTCTTTATTGGCAACAAAACTACACCATTATTTTTTGGTCTTCATTGATGCAAAGACGTATTTCAGTGTTTTGAAGTTTGACTGAAATAGCGTGACACTGCCCCTTTAAAGTATAAGGTTATGTCATGCATAATTGAAAAAGAGAGGAAGTTCTTCATGCGTCTTAAGCGGGATTTTAGGTACCTCTACTTAAGGACGTTCGCGTTCACCGTGCTCGTTTTCGAGATCATGAGGTGCATTTTTAGAAGATTGCGTTACTTTAAGACGAACTTAGCTTACAACTGTCAGCAATAAAAAAGCTACATGAGTGAAATTTAGATCAGGTAAACGTACTCAGTTCAACATAACTAATATAACTAAATTAACCTTTGCAGCTGATGTCTTTTTCTAAGGTGAAATAGACGTTGAAAAACGATACATATTAGTCTAAGAAAGAAAACTTCGGTCGTGCGAGAGCATAAAAGGCCAAATATTTGTAACTTCTCTCGTACAGATTTTTTTTGTTTTTTGTTAAAATGGACAAAATCAAGAAAGGAAGTGATCTAAGGAAAGAAAAATGGGGGTCACCGAG
>NC_090892.1:2065352-2087852 GCF_036669925.1 Montipora capricornis
CTTCTTCCTCAGCGCTCAGACCAGAGGTAAGAGTAAAGACATAAATTTGTAGAAACGATATGCACTATGTTGAAAATTTATGATTCAACGGCTGCACTTCGAAGCGCAGCACATATATCTTCGGCCGAGACTTATCCCCTCTACGTTCTCACTTAACCTCAACCTTTGCCCTCGATCACCAGAAAACTTTGTTAACCCCACAATAATCATACTCGTCTCTCTTGAAGCCATCGTGTTTGTTTTTACCGAAATGGACTGGGAACGAGTTAGAAGTAAAAGTTTAAGGGCCGATTTACACGGTACGATTTTTGGCGGGTGCGACAAGCTTACGACAGACCTACTATATCACTTACGATTATCGCAGCGGTTTAAAACTAAACGTCGGCCCAAAGGAGGCTCGAAAGGGTTTTCAGCTGAGCGCGCGCGTGTAAGCCACACACACAGTTCTAAAGCTGTTCGCGTCAGCTCATGATTCGAAATGGGTTACTGGAAATTGAAAAATACCGCGGATTTCGCTCACCTTTCTTCTAATTCTTATATGTAAACAAATATCACCTATTCACGAACTACCTGTCAATCATTTTCCCTTTCATCGAAAACGGTGCATTTTTTTTTTGCGCAAACGACTTTTTTGTCGATCTACCTTGTCGAAAGGACGCCACCAAAGTCTTTTTTCGCGAAGTTAATACAAATAAATACATTATCAATACAGTTTTGACGTCTTCTCAGGCTAGATTCGAAAATATCATACTGAATTCGTCTTAAAATAGTTAGAAAAAGCACAAATAACAGCCTAAGCACAACAGCTAACGTTCGAAAAGGCGCCCGCTGTCAACCCAGTTTTGGCG
Source organism: Montipora capricornis (assembly GCF_036669925.1). Taxonomy (NCBI): domain Eukaryota; kingdom Metazoa; phylum Cnidaria; class Anthozoa; order Scleractinia; family Acroporidae; genus Montipora; species Montipora capricornis. The sequence continues at coordinate 2,066,201 of NC_090892.1, forward strand.
CCAAAGCTTTTGACAAAAACGTTGCCACAAAACCATTTAAATGGTTTTCTGACCCTTTAATTGCGAACAGTAGACCTTATTGGAGTTGAGCCTGCAGGCACATTTCACTTTTGTTTAAAACTACATGCAAAGGAGGCTTAAGGGTCAGTTCGTTCCAAAATGACCCCTTATCCTCGTTTATGTGACAAAACCGCTGATAGCTCCGACAAGTGCTATTGAAGTGACGTCGAATAGCATAGTTTTTCCCGCTCGCCGAATTCTGATTGGTCAATTTCAATTTCAGTAGCTCTCGCCGTATGCACGGATAGTCTTCATGCTCACATCCTCAACGAGTTAATTACGAACTCACAAACTGACCAGCTTTCAGTTGGCTTGAAAGTTGAATTGGTATAGCACTGCGGGTCGCAGGGGTCATGGTTTTAAATCCCATTTTAAATTCCGTTTTAAGGACGGTGCCTACCAATTCAAAGATATTTTTGCCCCAGTTTATGATTTTGCAGGAACTGTAGATCTTAACAAGTGTTATTGAAATCCAAAAAGAAAATTGTAACTACGCAAAGATAATTGATGAATAATATTTCAGGGGTTTCAATAAAATTTGAAGTAGGCAGCTGGTTTGAGTCTAGTAGCCGACTGTATCAAGAAGGGGCCGTTAGGCCCCTTTGTCTAGGGGGTCTGGGGGCATGCTTCCCCAGACGATTGTGAAATCTGGAAGCTCTGAAATGTGATTTCCAGCACTGAAGATGAAGGAAGATTTCTAATCAACAGAGACACTGAGTGTGCAATTAAGCGCATTCTTTTGATAATTTCCAGCGAAGAAAGATTTGGAAAACCATTTCAAAAGGAAAATTAACGATTTTTAACGTTATATGATGTTTCGACAACTTCATGTCATCATTACTACCAATTTCAAGCTGCCGGGAACGGCAAACCTTTTTTGCGCGTTTTTTCAAGCGCGAATTTCAACATTTCTCAACATGAGAAATCAGTTCTGTCGAACGATAAGAATATGTCATTTTAATCTGAACAAACGAAAAGGCTTAACCGATGAAACTAACGAAAAATTTACTGTTTTTGGAAAACAAGTCTTGATGCAACGATTACTCAATAACGACCTGTTTTACATTAAACGTCTTGATATGTTTGGGGACGTAACTAAACGTAATTGAATTACATAAAAAATGTGACGGTTGGTCTAGGCCAAAATGCGGAAAAAAGTTATAGCCGTGCACTGTAGCTCAAAGATGGCAATATCAAATCTGATAATTATTTTGAAATTGAGGTTAAAAAAGGTACATTCAAGTCGATCAAAAATTAATTTTACTTCAGGTTTGACGGAATCCTTCAATTAATTCAATGTAGGGTAAAAAGTAGCCGACTTCTCTGAGCGATGCAGCCGACGCGTTTCGTCGGCCGTCGGTGCTTATTGAAACCCCTGATATTTGTAAAAAGCTTTATAATACAAAGCAATGTATGGCGTTCTTTCTCAAATTGAAGCTTGATTATCTCTCAAAAATGCATGGTTACCCCCAGTTTTCTTTTTGGATACCAAGAGTACTTTTTAAGATATACTTTCTCCGGATAGGTTTAAACCGCGCAAAAATATCACTGTATTAATAAGCATCACCGATAGGAAATCCAAGTATCTCGAGATGCGCAGATCGTATGCGCAATAACATTAGTAAGCACCGTCCTTAACTAAACTTGAATTTTGCAGGCTATCCATACGTTACTGCTCAAGTAAAGTCCCTCCGGCCCTAACCGTCATGATCTTAAAATCTTAAAATACATCAACGAGGTCATCCCAATTTGTTTTCACGGACCAATCTGCAGAGTTCCATGATGGAAATATACAGTGGCTCGGATACTTTGTTAGGAGGACTGGGTTGATTGTATTTTGTCAAACGAGGGTTCTTTTCCGGATTGTGCTTGTACGGTATTGTAGGAATCGTTAAGCCGCAGTCTCGTTGCTACGAGAACTTACTTAAGGATCACACTAAGTCTCAACTCAATTTTCTTTATATGACAATGGCTAATCTCAGTGTCCATCGTTTCTCTTTTACAGGGAGATGTAGATGAAGTCGATGCAGCTCCCTTTAGGCCTATGAGAGATAATCTGGGTAAACACTACAACAAAAAGCACCATACTTCACCCGCCGTTCCTCCGCTGGAGCTCTACAAACTTCAACAGGACGATTCAATCCCAGACATCATACAGCTATCACCTAGGGAACGATACGACGGGCTCAACACAGATGAAGCATTAGTGTCCCCTCGTACTCGGCCCCTTACCATTGATACCCGGACTATTCCTTATGAGTGTCCCCCATCACCACCCCATGAGCAGATTGAGCATTCGTGGTTTGAAAGAAGGTTGGTTCGTATCTAAAGCAGCTGAGTTGTCGTTGTTCACTGAGTTTGCCAGTGTTGTGAAATGATCTGCACTAACGTCATGTTGGGCTGTTGAGATCATTTCATTTGTTACAGCACTTAAAGTCGTGAGACCAAAACCCAGAGTCTTGAAATAGATGGTAAATTTGTTTGTCCTGTGCTCAACATTTACCCTTGCTCGGATTTTCCCAGTGTCAACTGGTCCAACTGGTCCCGCTCAGAGGGCACGAAGTGTTCTTATCGTTAAACCTTCTTCTGAAAACCCGTAATTTTATGTTGCAAAAGAGAGTGAAATTACCTGACCCAGTGTTGAAACATGAAATGGTCATTGGACTATACCTGCTGTCAGTCCTGGGGATGAATGGACTTTGCTTGATGCGTTCTCCAGTTTTACACAGTAAAAAAAATACTCGATTCTGATTGGCTGAGAGCAGTGCAGTCCAAGTGTAACACTGTGCAAAAAGTGTAATACCGGTGCAAATTACACATCGAAAGGCTGGATTATGATTGGCTAATAGGCAATAGGGTTTGGTCAGAACCAATCAAATCGTTTGATATCAAATCAAGTGCGCGCCCCAGATGGTGCAATTTATGGTGCAGTGTTCCCCTGATTGCGTGATACGGGTGCGTTTCTTCTGCTCAACCATCTCGACTTTTTTTTCTTCGTGTATATTAATAAGTAACCACATGATTTTTCTCGTGCAATTTGAAATAAATAAACACTTGTAATAAATCTTCTTTCTTGCCGTTCAGGATGGATTCCTCCCCAAAGGGTGAACAAACAATCAAGCAACTCACAAAAACAATCAGTCAACTAAAAAAGAAAATACGAGATTTTGAAGATGCATTCGAAGATGAGCATTGCAGGAGGCCTTTACAAAGCGAGAAGGCACCCATCAAGAAATACGTAGCCGAACTTGGTCGAGCAAGGAAACAGCTCCGAGAATTAAAAGAGCGAGCTAAGGAGGAAGCAGGACGTCTGAACGAGACTGTACCTCCAATGAGCATCAGTCAAGGTATGAAAGGTAGCCGCAGTGAGCCGCTACTGACGACCACTCCGGCCACTATTGAGGACTCGCTGCAGAGGTTACTGCTTCGGCTGGACGAGAAGAGAGGAGAGGATGGAAGGCCCGAGGAGGTGGAGTTGATGGCGCGAGAGCAGCTGCAGGATGAAAAGTTGGCGGTACAGAAAGCACTCCTGCAGCACGAAAGCTTGTTTGGTCGGCCAAGGACAAAAAAGGATAAGGATGTCATGAGACCTTTGTATGACAGGTTGGTACGCGACTTTCGCAAGCTTTCTCAGCTCTATAGAAGGACGAGAAGACAAGAGGTTATATTCCGTTTGCAAGGTGGCCAACGATAACGCGAGATTTTTAGACTGTACCATGGGCTTTTTTAATCCATGACGAGCGTTCTTTTGCTCAACGGTCTTTTTTAGAACTTGGTGCTTTTAAAATATCTTGCGTATCTTGGTTGTTGCTGCGAGAAACTGTTCTAAGTTAATATGGAAGAAACAGTCCGCCTAATTTTCTTGTCGTTTTACTATATTCCACCGTTAAATTTAGTAACAAACTTTTTTTTTGACGTTTCTAGGTATCGTACTATCAAACGGAAACTTGCTGCACCAGCTTCAGAAGCAGCGATCAAATTGCCAAGCGGTGGTCGTCCTCGAACCAGTTCAATTGACAGGTTAATGTCAGATCTGGCTCCAATTCACGAAGATGCACCGTTACACTCGCCAAGTGGTGGCTCTCCTGCAAGATTGACGCAGTCCCTCCCCGTTACATCTGGAAGAGTATGAATTACTTTTTCATTAATCCAAGTTGCATGTTTATTCTGAGGCGTAGCGGGATTTCCTATGTGAAACCTTTTAAGATGATATGGTGGGACCAGAGGTGGCGCAGTGGTGAGAGCACTCGCCTCCCACCAATGTGGCCCGTGTTCGATTCCCGGTCCCACCGTCATATGTGGGTTGAGTTTGTAGTTGGTTCTCTCCTTGCTCCGAGAAGTTTTTTTCCGGTTTTCCCTCTCCAGAAAGAACTACACTGCCAAATTCCAATTCGATCCGGAATGCACAGACACGTGTTGGACGAGCTCCTGGGCGCTCTTAAGGTGTACGTGGATAAACAAACAAATTATTAAATTAGAAAATTATTATTATTATGTAGATGTTTTTCATAGGATAACATTTGATCTTGCATTTATTTCGTAGGGCTCGTCAAGAAGTCGCTTGCCAGGCAAATCGCTGGATGCAGCACTTGCAGATACACAAGACAGTGATAACGAGGGGCTAAGTGACACGATACAGGATACATTAAGCATCAGTACCACTGTAGCTCAGCTTAGAGAGGATGATAAGTTTCATACGATGACACGGTACGTGTGCCGCATATCCACCAAACAGATCAGTTAAGCATAGGTTTAAATAGCTATCCCACGTAGCGCTTCCTTTGCTTGTTCTTTCAGTTGTGTGTGGTCAACTGAGCTTACCGTGTACTCAAAGAATCCCACGACGCCACAAACGAACCAGTCTCCACGTTTTTGAAGTGAAGAATTTATCTATTGTGATTTGCCGAACAAACCTTGATGTAATCGAAAGGCCCTTAAAAGTGATGAAACAAGGGGCCTTCAAAAAACGAATGTCAGGAGACTACAATTCTAAACAACCATAAAGTGACACGAACTGTAGAAGTAAAGCGGCAGAAAACTGTACTCATATTGTCGATGATTTCACGAACAATACATAAAGTAGCACGATCTTTAGAGAGCTTTCGATTTTTTTCTTGGTAACACTGGATAGTTTCTTTTTTTCTTCTAGGCAGGAACTCAACGAACAGCTAGAATTAAAAAGGAAAGAGAAAAAGAAAATGAGAAAAAAACTCAAGACATTTGAAGATGATTTCTTCGAGAAAACAGGACGGTATGTGGTGTGTGAACCGCCAAAGGATGCTGCTGGTGAAATTGTGTTGTTTTACATGCAGATCACTCTGGATAGAATTGTCGAAAATATTTGTGAGCTTTTCGGCGGCCCTATGATATTTCCTAGTTGCACGTCTTGCGACTCAGTTGTTTAGCCTTCTTCATGAAGAAAGGCTGGGAAGAAACTTTCGGGTGCATGCTCAGTATCACCTACCTACGCAGACGCCTAAATCAAGTGAAGTATAGGGCGTTAAGCACTATTTGCGTTTGATCAAGTTGCTTTTCCTTAACAGGCGTGTCCAGAGAGAAGACAGAGGTGACATGGAACCAGAGTACCAAGAATATAAGGTGTCACATAATTCTTTGTACTTCACACTTTTTCGACATAAGAGCGAATGTTATAAACGTCAAGTTGATCACATCAAGCTTATGACAGAACGCCGAGGTTATGACGATGTCATAAACGTCAAAGGCTGCAAAGAGCAAACTAAGATAAGAATGTACTTAACTAAAGTACGGTCTCAAGAGGAGCAGTGTCGTATAGGCCTTCTGGCTAACTTGGTACCATGTTCATGGCTAAAAATGATTCCTTGTGTCTCAGTCTTGACGGGTTGTAACGTTGGCGAGGTGACCAGGTGACATACTAGTTGAACAACTCTGTTAAGGACATACGTTCTTCGCCATCCGTCACTTTTTTCGCAGAAAATCGACTATACTTGATAAGTTTTCTCGCTGAATAATGGATGCTTCCACAGCGCTACAAGGCGGTGTGAGAAGTTAACAACTCGTCGAGACATTCTCTGCGTCACCTCCGAGCAAAAATTCGTTCCTTGTCCACGGGACACGAATGATTGACATTTTAAGTTGTTAAGAGGTCGGGAAAAAAGAGGAGTTTCGTTGACTCTTGAAAATTTCTTTTGTCATTTCGAAATCAAGACACACGGCCAAACTGCGTTTTGGCTTCCATCAATCGAAATCAACTGAAGCTTCAAAAATACGTAAAGCCGCTGTTAAACGTTGAAACTTTTAGCTGAAAAATATATGTTGCACGGTGCAACGCCTGCTGAAACTTGTTTCGTAGCGCCGTTGCACATAAATTTCAGCTCCGGCAAAGTTTCAACGTGTGACAGTGGCTTAACATCCACTCAAAAACCCTTTTAACCCATTTAACCCATTGACTCCAAGGAGTGGGACTTACTGCGATTTTCATAATTTTGCGGAATTTCATTTTCAAGCGCCATTGGCCAAACCGCGTTTTGGCTTCCATCAGTCAAACGAAATCGATTGATGCATGACGTAACCTACCAATCAGCATCTTTGGTTCGCACGAAATCGACGCTGATGGAAAGCGATGGAAACCGTACGAATCTTTTTACTGAAGAACCTCTAAAAGGATATTAATAATGGTATTCGAGCTGTGGACTAAACAAAAACTCCAATTCACTTTCCGGAGGCGGAGTCGATCTTCCCGCCTATGTTCGCGAATTTGATTGATGGAAGCCAAGACGCATGTTGGCGCTTAGCACTTGAGATGAGTTTCCGCAGAATTATGAAAATCGCAGTAATAGATTTTACTCTGACTCCAGACGATTTTACTCGTCAAGTGGGGCGGGTCGGGTGTCATTGGGTTAAAAAAATTCACTTCATAGGCACTTAAAGGCTCAATACAAGCCCTGTCTGAGCATTACCGAGATGTGTTGTGATGTATTAAATGTGTTTTGTTTTTTTACTATGTGAACTCTGTAGAACTGGCAGAACGTGTAGAACGTGCGCGACGATCTGTCATTTAGAATTACCAGTAAAACACCATCTTTTGTCTGCCTTAATTCTGGTATATTTATGCAGTAAGAAATGTTTTCGTTTCTCTTGCAGCACATCAAGCATCAGTTAAAGCTCATAGAGGCTTTATTAGCCAAGCGAAAAGCTAGCAACACGTTGTGACCGAATTAACAGCCATGCTTGTAAATATTGTTCCCTTGAGTTGTTAAAAAAAATAACGTTGTTACACTCAGTGAATTTATATAGAGTTTTAAGAGAAGATTAAACGTTATTTTTTGTGTTTGGTAGTGAAAGTATTTGTGTTTATACGATTCGTAAGCTCGCGAACCAACCATTTATTATAGCTGTTTTGACACGGTAGCTTGCGTGTTAAGGCCTGGCCAAACGCTCGCAACCTTTCAACATTGCATTGCATGATGTTGCGACATGCAACGTTCTCAACATTTTCAACGCAACATGTCAATGTTTATGTGCCCCAGGCCCCTGGCGCGCAACAAGTGGACCAAGCACACATGCCCTCGTGCAATCATATGCATGTTGCGTGAACGTGGCCAAGAGAGTACATCATCATGCAAAATCCAAAATGTTGCACGAAAATTTTGACCGCTTTCAAATTTGATCCAACATCATCCAACTTGTTGCAACATATCGCAACACGGTGGCCAAACGCATGCAACATGTTGTGCCCAACAATGTTGAAAGATGTTGCGTTGAAATGTATGGAGCGGTATTGGTGTCAAAATTTTAAAGTCGCATTTCATTGTACTGATCTTGCATTTTATGCTGTACTTTTCGAATTTAATGTTGCATCAGTTGCATGTTCACGCTGTGTTGCGAATTGATAGTGAGAATTCATTTTATGAAGGTACTGTGATTTGCCAATAGTGCCCCATTTCTTGATGCATAACGTCCCATTGTTTAATAGTCCAAGGTCAATTTATGAAAGTAAAAAGGTCATTTTATGAAGGTCTTTTTGGTTTTGCTAATCGTGTGCCATTTCTTGTTGCATAAGTCCCATCGTTTGGTCAGAGGTCATTTTACGAAGCCGGTCATTTTATGATGGTAAAAGTTCATTTTATGAAAGTCCTTGCTACCCATGAGTACGTTCGGGCTCCATAGAAATGTTACGAGCGTTTGACCAGGCCTCAAGAAAGATCTGGTTTTATCAAACAAGTTGAAAAAGATTCATTACATCTATTTAGAAATCGCAGGTGATCCTTGCAATCTGATTGGCTCTTGGCAGTGCGATTGATTCAATTAATTAATTTAAGACTTATAGAGCGCAAATATCTATATTAATATACATGAAAAAATTTCTCGATTCTGATTGGCTGAGAGCAGTGCAGTTCAAGTGTAACAGTGCAAAAAGTGTAATAGCAGTGCAAATTACGCATCGAAATTCTGGATTATGATTGGCGAACAAACAATAGGGTTTGGTCAGAACCAATCAAATCGTTTGTTTTCAAATCAAGCGCGCGCCCTGTATGGCGCAATTTTTCCCTGATTGCGTGATACGCGTGCGTTTCTTCTGCTTTAAGCATCTCGATTTTTTTTTCATGTTTATTAATAAGTAATCACATCATTTTTCTCGCGCAATTTGGAATAAATTGCACTCGCCCTACGGGCTCGTGCTTATTTATTCCAAATTGGAATCGAAATCATGTGATTACCTATACAAATATAATCAAATTCATGAAATACCGTAAAATTCCGAAAATTACCCCCTCCATGTATAAGCCCCCTCCAAATATAAGCGCCCCAAAGCGATAAGGAAAAAACCTTCCGTTAAATCGCCCCTCCAAATATAAGCCCCATCTTTTTATTGCATTTTTTAAATGTCCTGTGTATGAATATCAGTTGTGCCAAGTTTGAAAAAAATCTGGATAGTATGTCATTCTTAAGGTGGCTCCATATGGTTATTCGCTGTTGATTTGGCGCGCAATAGTATCCACTATCCACGGGAATTTTCGTATTGCTCCTTGTCGCACCTCTCTCAGGTCTATCGAAATAGACTTCTAAAAGACAGAACTACTCATTTCAACCACCAATGTTAAATTAACGGGGTTTTACTGGAATTATAACTCGGTAGTAGCCTGGGTCCGGGTGCCTTTTTTTTTCCCCTTTTTTTGTTTCAATTTTTATCGTTATTCTGTACTGTTGTTTTCGAATGACCGGCATTTGTCCTTAATTTATAGTGGAAATTAGTCAAAAACATTAAGGAACTTACGGTAGCTATGAAAGTTCTTAAGGGACATCTTTTCGAGCATGTGACTTCGTCTTTCTTTTTCGAAATTAAGGTAATTTCCGAAAATGCTGAAATTGGAGTTTATGAAATATACGCCAACTGCCAGAAACGCTAAAGACTCGCTGAACTCCACACTTTAAAATAGCATTGCATTCCTGTAGCATTGTAATGTTTACTTCTTGAGAAAAAAAAAAGAATCGCAGTTCCACGATGATCGTCACGCAATGTTCTCACTTGCTTGTTCGTTCGTGTTGATGTCGGTAAAGACTTGTTTCCATATCTCAAAGTTCCCTTGGACGTGAGGACGTGTCATGTTGTTGTCTATCTTTACTACAAACGGTTTGTAGTAAAGCCAGAGTCGCACGGGAACTTGCCAGTCAATTCTATTCGTACATCAAGGGATCGAATCCAATATCACGATAAAAAAACAACATTGAAAATAATTTTGTGAAAACAAGCAAATGAGAACGTTGTGTGACCACTATCGTGGAACTGTGGCTATGTTCTGTTTCGTTTTAATTGTACTGCGGAGAAGGTTTTTAAGAAGTAAAGATTAAAATGTTGTTTTAAAATGTGGAGCTCAGCGAGTCTTCAGTGTCTCTAGAAGTTAGCGTATATTCCCCACAAAAATTCCGATTTCAGTCAGAAATTCTCTTAATTTCGAAAAACAAACAAAGATGTCCATTTCGTACCTTCCATATGTTCCATATTTTTTGACTAATTTCCACCATAAATGAAGGAAAGATGCCGAACATTCGAAAACAACAGTACAGGAGAATAACGACAAAAATTGAAACAAAAAAGAGGCATCCCTACCCCGGCCCCGCGTTTTGGCTACTACCTTATAACTCTCTAAAGATAGGTTGTTTACAGTGTTTATTTTGCTTTTATTTTGATTTTCTTCCATTTCCTTCGGTGAAAATTTCCTACACTTTGACATTACATGACATTTGTCCAGAGGAATCTTCTGAAGGCCAAAAATTTAGGGTTTACAAAGGTAGTTCGTCACTTTTAGCGAATTTGTGTTTTTTTAGCCTGAAATCTGAAATCTTTAAAATATCAAAAGTAACCCCAATATTTAAAAGTGGCAGTGTATCTGATTTAGGAAATTATAGGCCAATAGCAGTTATTTCTCCCTTTAGTAAAGTACTGGAAAGACTAGTATATGACCAACTTGTGTCCTATCAAGAGAAAATGAGGGGACAGAGAAGGAGGCTCCCGGTGCCCTTGGGATATGTCATGTCCACGAAAGTTATTTTTAGACGAGCGGAAGTCTTCCGAGACGTCCGCATGCAGACCAACCTCGGTCCGATGTTTGAAAGAAAATATATATTCATCAGCCTTCCACGTGCTCCATCATTTTCTCTTTTCACTAAGAACCTGAGAGCGAAGCAAGACTGCATGCGGACGTCTCGGAAGACAGACTTCCCCTAGAACAAAGACTTCCGCTCGTCTAAAAATAGCTTTCGTGGACATAACATATCCCGGCCAACGCCTTGAGCCTCCCTCTCTGTCCCCTCATTTTCTCTTGGTCCTATCTAGGAAAAGAATGGGATACTCCACTGAATATGCCATTCTAGAAACTGTGGAGAAATTAAAATCAGCAGTTGACGATCAACAAATAACATGTGGTATCTTTTTAGACTTTTCCAAGGCCTTCGATACAATTAACCACCATACTCTTTTAGAAAAACTGTATAAATATGGGATTCAAGGACTTCCCCATGCATGGTTTTCAGACTATATAACTAATCGTAAACAATATGTCAAAGTTGGTAATGCAGAATCAAGAATGAGTACACTCAAACAACTGTATTATACTCTCATATATCCGTATTTAACGTATGGAATAATGAGCTGGGGTACCGCTAAACTAAGTTACATAAAATCAAAATAAGTCAAAATAACTGTATTCGCGGCATCTTTTTTGCAAACAAAATAGGAAGTCCCACACCGTACTTTAGACTATTAGAAATTTTAAAGTTAGAGAATATTTTTAAATTAAAAATTGGCGCTCTTGTGCATAAAATACAATATCGAAAAAAGGATATACCTCCTGCTCTCTATGATTTAGTTCAACCAGCTTCGGCTGTCCATAATTATAAGACCTGGTATGCCACTAATCAAAACCTGTACAGGCCATTTTCTAGAACTAATTATGCATGGCTTGGCAAGGTTTAGCGTAGTGGCATCACAGACCTGGGAAGCAATACCTATGAAAATTAAGTGTCTCCCCTATGACAGTTTTAAAAAAGAGTACAAAATCTCTCTACTTGACAGTTAGACGTGCAATTAACTTAGCCAGAGCTTTATAACTAGTTTATATAAACACTACATAACCTCCACCCACTTGTAACCGCTCTGTGGTAGCAGCTTGCTACACACTTTCTTCTTTGTTATGTTTAATTCAATGTATAGCTAGCTCTGTTTTTATTTCTTTTTTACTCTTTTTGTTGTTGTATTGTAGTTGAATAAGTGTGAATAAAATGAACTTGAACTTAAACTTAGGTACACTGAAAAAATTGTTGTACAAAATCTCTTAATAAAATGGCAGACGGAAGGCGTAAACAGTAATTATCGCTCTGCAAAATTTGAAGAAATTTCAGCGAAGAAAACTAGAGGTATTTCACGTGAAAGTTTCACATTTTTACCATTGCACAACATACGTATAAGAGGCATGAGATGGACTCTCTTTTCTTTCCTAGAGGACTTAGATTTTGCTGACGACCTAGCATTATTGTCCCATACACAACAACATATGCAGGAGAAGTCATCTCGCCTCTGCAATTTCGCCCAACAGATTGGCTTGACGATCAGCCAAAAGAAATCAGAAGTCATGGCTTAAAGCATTACAAATCCACAACCCACAATCCAAGTGAATGGTAATGTTCTTAAAACCACCAAAGAATTTACATAGTTGGAAGTATTGTCACGAACGTAGGAGGGGCTGACAAAGACATTAGGAACCGAATCAGCAAGGCCAGATACGCCTTTAACATGTTCAATAACATCTGGAAGTCACAGCAGTACAGTATCAAGACCAAGCTGAAACTATACCAGAGCTGCGTTCTTTCTACCCTTCTATACGCATCAGAGTGCTGGCGAATGACCAAGGATGACCTTGACAAGGTATCAGTTTTCCACACAAAAGCTTACGTCGAATATTGAGAATATTCTGGCCAAACAAGATCTCAAATGAAGAGCTGCTGAGGAGATGCGAACAAGAAAGCATGGAAAACATATTGATGAAGCGAAGATGGAGGTGGGTTGGGCATGTCCTTAGAAGGGATAAAGATGACAATGCTAGAATTGCGCTATACTGGACCCCGGAGGGGAAGAGAAAGCGAGGAAAGGAAAGGAACTTTATTTAAGTGTCAAACCTTCTAGCGCCGAAGAGCACTAATCGGGGACACTGTAAATTGAAATTAACAAGTTAACGCAAATCAAATCAAATTTTGGTTTTTGAGGAGAGGGGAAAACCGGAGTACCCGGAGAAAAACCTCTCGGTGCAGAGTAGAGAACCAACAAACTCATCCCACAAATGACGTCGGTCGCGCGAGCTTTAAAGCTCGCTCCATCGGCCACTTTCCAGTAAACAGGTTGCCCGCGGTCAGAGAACTAAGGCGGTCCAAGCTCGCCTTACGCGCGAGACGTGGCTGTGAAAAGCGCACGTCAGCAACAAAACTGTTCAAGGCAATTTTTTTGGCTTTTTGAGTTAGTTTCACGATAAAGGAGCAAAGAAACCAAGTGTTATCAATGAATGAACGAAATAAAGTAAGTTAGAAAGATTACGACAGCTTCTTGAACAACACCGTCCCAAAACACTTTAAAAAAGGCTCGAAAAGACAAAACAAAATAGACAAGGTGAGTTAACTTACTTTATTTCGTTCATTTATTGATAACATTTGGCTTCCTTGCTCCTTTGTCGTGAAACTAACTGGAAAAACGAAAAACATTGTCTAGAACAGTGTTGTTGCTGACGTGACGCTTTGACAGTCACGTCTCGCGCGTAACGCGACAGTAGATCTATCTACCGGTGCAGGATGAAAGTTTACAAACTAATCTCATCATCTGAGTGCAAGAAGGGTACTTTTGCACAAGTGATGCGATTTCCTCCGAACGCGAATAACTGTGAACGATCTCAAGAGAGAAGGTTTTTTTTTTTTCCCGAAAATAACGTATGCAGCCCGATAAAGCATGTTTTGACGGATATCAGCAGTCTATCACATGTATTTAAATGTTTTTTCATTGCAAAAAAAAATAATAATCAGTGCGGCGGGATTAAGAGATTATCGACGGATGTCAACAGTAATCATACAAAAAATCGAAAGTGATTATGAACCGTGGTTCCAATTCTTGCAGAATTTTTTATTCAAGACATTCATTAATGGTTTTCTCTATATTTGTGACTGTTCTGATGTCCAGTGTGGTCCAGAAAGCTTTTTCAGTGATTTTAAAAGCTCCCAGGTAACCACGCTTCACAACAGGACACTAGAGGGTAAATATATTAGCTCGGAAATCCCACCACCATTCTAGTTGTTAATTAAAATAAGTTGTGCAGCTGTTTTTTTTTTTTTTTAATTTGGGCAGCTTCTGCAAGTACCGGAGCTCAAATTACGTAACACAAAAGAAACAAAAGACAGAAAACAAAACAACTCCAAATAAAGACTAATCCCAAGTGACCAAAAACACAATGCTTTCCGGTACCTGCAGAAAGACCCATAATTTGGCGCTATTGATTTAACTGTTTGGGTGATTGATTCCCTGGACAGTTGACATTCCAAGTCAGGACAAACGGAAATTTACCAGAGTAACAGTGCATAAATTACCACGAAGCAGATTCATTAATAAAGACTTAACTTATTGTTTTAAAATCCGAGTTCAATCTAGGAGAATAGGCCAAGCTTGGCAATCAAGTTTCATTCCCAAAAGCGTACGCATATCCTGCCGGAACACCCTCATGCCTTTGTACAAGAAATGAATCAAACACTAGTTGTTGGAGCAAGGCTGTGGACCGTGCCTCGTTTTAGTTATGAACAACTCAACGAGTTTCATATCTAATTCCTTCACCTCTAGCGACATCCAAACAACACAGTTCCCAGAAGCTCTTGCGTTTTTTGTCTTACTAATCACAAGCATCAACATGTTTGGAGGCACGGCTGGCAACTTTTGCTTTGCATATTGCTATGGCGGCGACCGAGAAATCTTCGGAAAGTGCCCCATTTTTTACTGGGTAGTCTCGCTCTGACCGGACTTGTATCGGCGCTGTGTTGCATGCCCCTGTTGATATTAATGACAGTTATCCAGTATTTTCCAATTCATACTTTGCCTTTTGCGATTTGTTTGGTGAATATCTGTTTGAGTTCTTCTGTCAGGCTTCTCAACTCGCTAACTTTGTGTCTAATGGCGCTTGATCGTCAGGATGGTGTTCTTCGCCCACATTCTAGACGCCTTACAGCAAGAAATGTGAAAAAGGTTATAGCTTCAACATGGCTTGTAGTCCTTATACTTCCCATCGTGTTTGCCACTTTGCTTCGAAATGAGCCATTCGTTTGCTTTTCACTTTATCACGTCAACAACAAGAGTAAACGCCCTAAGATCTTTGAGATAACCGCAGCTGTTTTTGGCCAAGTCGATATCCTCACCATAACACTGGTCCTTGTGACATCAATTCGTATTGTAAATAAAATTCGTTCTTCTCCAGTAGATTCCTCAACTTCTGCACATCAACGTCAAGAGAAAAGGCTGACTCAACTGGCTTTAAAAATTTGTGGCTCTTATGTGTTGTTTAAAATTCCCATCATGATAAGTTCCCTCATCGCTAAGATAGGAAATGTTCAGAAAAATACAGGAATCAACACGGCTATTCTTGTTTGCATTACTTTTTCAAATTGTTTGTACGTGTTGAATCCCGTTTTCTATCGTACAATGTTAAATGTGCCGCAAACCAACCGAGCAAGTGCCGGCGAAAACCGTGGCTAAGTTCATCAAAAGCCAGAGCAATTTTTCAGAATTAAAATGAAAAAAAACTTTAAATAACATTGTATATAAGCGAGAATTTAAGGCAATAAACCTTGTAAAAGTGGTGAAAAAAGAGACACGTCCAATCAGCTTTGTGTATAGCATTCTACATCAGCAAAAGTACGTGAAAATACAAAACAAAGGACAACACTGTCAAGACTGTCTTGACAGTTTCGTCCTTTGTTTTGTATTTTCACATGCTTATGCTGATGTACCATCTCGCAGTATTTAAATTTCTGCTACCTGTATTTCACCTCAGTCTGAAGATGATATAGAATTATATCGAAATATTACAAGTATACAACGATTCCTTGCATTTGTTGCCTTTCGTATAGACACCATGCAATTACTCGGTATCACCTTTATTCTATACCTATTAAAACTATCAGCAGGTAATGGATTTTTATTCACTCGTTGGAAAACTCACTCGTTCGTTTTCATAAGTTTTGCTTTTTAAATCCCTACGTCGCACTTAGTATAAAGTAAACAAGACGTATCTGACCTTCTCTATAAACGTTGTCATCTCCATTCACTCCGATCACATTCACAAGAACGTCTAACCGGTCCTACATCAAAGGCAGCCGTCATAGTTACGCCTTTTCTATCAGTGGCCCCTTTATCAATATCATTATGATTATTAATACCGTTATCATTATCATTAGTATCATTAAAACCACTGCCAACTTGAAGATTGTTTTGTCTTTACTTTAGTTAACTTTTTCATCATTTAATCAAACTGGATATCAAGCTTTCCACCTTAATTCCTCGCTTTAACTCAAAGTACTCATAAAATGTTTAAGCATATATCTAGTGTACTGAATGATTATGTGAGAAACCTAAAGTCATGAAATTACATTCTTCGGAGTTGTTCTTGCAGATCGCTTATCGTTTTCTCCTGACTGCGAATTCTCTCCCTTGTTTCCTCTATCTTTGCTTCTAGTCGTCTTTTCTGATTGACATGTTGCTGTTTCTCTGTTTCTGCCCTTTCTCTGGCTCTAGTGATGGCTGCCTGTGCCTCTTGCTCTTGTAATCGCATTTGCTCCGCCATGATTCGCTGAAGCTCTTCTTTGTCCTCGGTGTGTTGGCTTTGAAGTTGAGAGATCTATTCAGACAAATAAGGTAGCTTGACCAATTGAACCAACCATGCTGTGTGTAAGTAAGCAGCACGTGTCAAGGAAGTCGGGACATTTAGATCGGAGGACGAGGTTTCCGTACTGAGCATGCGCATAAGGTTTGGGGACCGACATTTTTCGAAGTGCGCGTGCTCAGAACCGAAAACTCGTACTCGTAGTCGTCCTCGTCCTCCGTTCTATAGGTCCAGTGTGAGTTATATCACGCACCGCCTCCAGCGCCTGGGTTTGCACAAGTCATAAATTTGAGTTTAATCTAGATTGACAATACTTACTGTGCGTTTAAAATCCTCTTTGCTTTCTCTCAAAGATGCATTCCCACGCTGAAAAAGAGTTTACCAATAGAACAATATTTAAAAACTTACGAGCAGTCTCACTTGTTCGGGGGTAACAAGAGAGCGCGAAGCCTCGGAGGGGAGTTGAAGAAATAACGGCGGTAATCGGAAGCTCATAGTTTCGGCTCTTGTTAGGACCCCTGGAATCTTTTTTCCTAGTGTAAACGTTTCGTAACAGAAAAGGTCATCACTTGGGAGACGACGAGATACGATACTACGATACTGCGAGATATGATACTACATTCACGAAACGAACTAGGTGCAACCCTCGCATCGCCCGCGAAGCCATCAAACAGTAAAATTTTGTCAATTCTACACAGCCGGTCCGACTCGCCGCAGCTCAGCATCAGCTTGAGAGCGGTTATCAGTCTAAGTCAACACCAAAAACGAGTCACCTGTCCCCTGGATCGACTGAGTCTAAAACGTGTACAAACGCAACCACAGAACACCACCAAGATTGTTAGCGGTCACTAGAGCAACAGTCTATTCTTCTGAGGCCGAGTAACCTAGCGAACAGTCACTCACCACCACACACAGCTTCTGTACAGTTTCCGGCTCAATGCAAGCACGGTCTTTAACAACTCCTGCTAGTTCCAAATCCAAAAAGTTTCGACGACATCAATGGAAGTTTGGTACCATCAATGTGAGGACTGCATCAACCGACGACCAATGTCAAGAGATAGTGAGACAAGTGTCAAAGTCGGCTTAACAGTTTGTGCGGTGCAGGAAGTCAAGAAAATCGGCAATGACAGCAGAAAAATCGAGACCACCAACCCACAAACCAACAAAACCGAGAAATTCGAGTTCCACAGGTCATGCCCGGCAAACGCTCGCAAGAACGGTGTCGGAATCATCTTCAAAATCGATCCCAGAAAAAAACTAGTCGTACTTGGAGATATGAACGCACAAACGCAGATTTCGGATGGACACTATGCATTCAGGCCTGAAAAATCACTCCAAACGCTTCTAACAATGACCATGGCGATCGACTGCTCGACTACTGCAGGCAGGTCAACTTATCAGTGTTGAACAGTTGGTTCAAGAATGACTGGAGTCGTCATTGGACATGGAGGTCAAATGACAACAAAACGAAGCGTTGCCTGGACTACGTGATGTGAAGCTGTTTTCAGACAATACACCACGAACTGCAGAGTGCACTGTGCCGCGGACTTCGAGACAGATCACCGACTCCTACAAAAGCGCGCACACGCAGACCAAGTATTGAACGCTATCGACCACATCGCCCGAAACGGACGGTCATGATATTGGCGCGTTTCAGGATTTCGAGGTTAAAGCTAGCTATGAACAAGCAGTAACCAAAATCGCGGCGACGCACAGAACACCCGTAACCGTCGATGAAGCAAACACTCAGTTAACCGAATGCCTTCAACAAGCCGCAGCCGAAACACTTCTAAAATACACGCATGACCAAGCTCAAGCCCCATGGGCTGATGATCAGCAAATGTGAGACCTTCGATCACGAAAAGATCAGTTACACGCGGACAACGCCGATCCAGCTGCGATCCGGCAGGTACACAGAGCCATTCGAGCATGTTCACGGCAACTTGGTAACATCTTCTACGACAACAAAGCTTCTCGAATCAACATAAACGCAGTTTACCGCCAAATCGAGAAGGATTTTGCCAACCTCCAGCGCTTCAAACCGTCCCACGGTTGTAGGCCAGACAAGCTACTCACACACTTCAAGCAGCACTTCGCAGCACCGCCACTTCAAAACACACCCGCTGCTCTCATCTCACAACCTCCGCCGCAGTTTATTGCCAACCTACAGCAACTTTCAGTACAAAATCCGGTAAACCACGATCCACCAACTCTAGACGAGACGACGCCTGTAAAACGGCAAAAAACCGTAAAGCCATTACTGATATCCCGAGCAAGTTCCTGAAACACGCCCGAGACTGCAGCTGCCCACAGTTTCTACAGCAGCTGTATCAGCTAATTCTCGAGGTCTGGCGCACTCGACAGGTACCTGAAGAATGGTCATTTTCGAACCCGACGTGCTTGTGGAAGTTCCGTTACCACGGCGCTCAAATCCGGTTCGATAACAACGACACCGGTGACGCAGAAATCAACACGCTAATTGAATAACCTGTGGCAAAATTTGCATCCAGAAAAAGATTCTTCTGCAATTACAAAATCAGGCTTGCTACAGGAATCCTAGTCTTTAACGCCGAATTGAGGTCCCGTCTCACCCACGGCTGCCAATGCTGGACAATTACAGCGCGAAACCTTTACAGAATCGACGCTCTGTAGAACCAATTTCTCCGTTCGATGATCCGAAACGGTTGGGCCCGCGCTAAAAGCGCAAGTGATAATGACGAGAATTTCCGGTTCAAGTGGTCAACCAAGAAACTCCGTGCCGTTTGCAACACCATTCCAGTATCAGACTTCGTAAAATCACTGAAATCAGTGCAAAGGAAATATCTCGGACAATCAAGCCCGAAAACAGTTACTATTCACGCTAGATAAGCGTGGTTTCTACCAGAAAGTTCCACTAATTCACCAGGTTGCGAAGACTCAAAACACTGAGAAGGACCGACTATTTACAGATGCCGTGAAACGGCGATATTGAGTGATTCCCGTCCGGATGGATCTGGAAGGATTCGATGGACTAAAACAACGAATTAATGAATGAATGAATCATTTGATTGCCATTCATTTTAGAGACACAACCACAACAAAACATCGCAATTCATTCCATTGCACTATTCTGTAGGTTGCACTATTATTATATTCCAAGGTGTATACGTGTAATAAAGTGGCTAATGCCGTTAAACAGTGCTCAATACACTTTTTAAGTGTAGAGCTTTGAATAAGAAGATATAACGAAGAGACAAAATTCTCTGTTACTCCGAGTTTCGTGCTCACGCACTCATCAGACAGCTACTGTCTGATGAGTGCGTGAGCACGAAACTCGGAGTAACAGAGAAATTTTGTCTCTTCGTTATATCTTCTTATTCCAAGGTGTATATATTTCATGAGCGTGTTCTCGAATGATTAACGAAGCAAAGATCAGAATAAAAGTACCGTACCCGTATTTTCTCTGTTTCCTCAGCTTCAAGTTCTCTGGCTACTCTCTCAGATGCGATTTTTTCAAAATACTCTCTCCTTGTTTTAAGCATATCTAGATGTTGTTTCATCTCCTCACTATGTTTCTGCAATAAAATAGGAATAAATCAAATTAAAGACAATTAACGGCCGACAAACAGTAGTTCCCTCCATCCTGCTACCTACAAAGTAATCTGGAGTACGAAATCCAGGGAATATTTGTTTGTTTGTCAAAATCGGAACCGAGCCCTCGAATCCTACGAACGATAACGATTGGGAGCAAGCCACTTTTAAAGGTTAAAAGATAAATTTGGTGATGAATTATTTTGGGTGGAGTCCGGAATTCAGAATCCAGACACCTACAGCGTGGAATCCAGAAGCTGAAAGTCTTGGATTACCTTTGAACAACCACAGCTGCAAATGGAGGAAAATACTGAATAAACGACGAAATCAATTTTTGGCTACGAAAAAAGCCATCATACCAGTTCATAAACATACGCCCAGTTGGAAGACAGACTCCTGGATCCTGGTGCTTGTTTCCAAAAGTCACTGTCAATTTTTCCATACGCTGACCTCAGACGCTCCTCCAAAACTCGGAAATCAGTCTTCTCGGGATCTCGGAGGTCAATCAGTACTGGCTCCAAATATATCTCACGCAAACTCTTAATCAGTTCTTCACATCCCTGATCTGTTCGACTGTTGTTGGCTCTCAACAATGCACTTTCTGCATCACTAGCGTAGTCCTGGTAAAAGAATCGAAATCATTACTCTGGCCAATCACAACAGGCGGAAACAGTCTAATCACACAGAGCAATGCAAACCAAAGCAATCAGCGAGTCCTCCTTCCGACAGACAAGTATAACGCCATCCGCTTCAAACGAAATTTTTATTCCCGGTTATCGTGTTCCACGTTAGGCAGACGTATACCATTTCGTGTCACTTCTTTTCTGTTAGGGTTTGGACGCCATCTTGGACTGGCTATAGTAGCCAACTGAAAATGTCCAGTGTTTGCAGGCTCAAAATTAAGTGGCGACTTACTGCGAAGTTGTTCAATTTCGCTGCACAACTCGTTTTGGTCATCGCGAGTATACCACCGAGCTCCATTACCAAAATGTTGAGCTATTCAGTAAACCTTATTGTTGTGTTCAATATGACACTGCCTGAAAACACCCCACAAGTCCACTTTCCTTGAATATTTCTCGCCGGGCTGGGGTATTAGTACATAATAAATATTACTTTACTAGAGATCGAACGCCCTTTACTAGTTTTGTAAACTTTGTTTTCTATTCGCATTCTCTTTTAAGGAAAGGTCACTTTGTCTTAAACACAAAGTTCTACTTCAGTACAAATAAACGCCTACCGCTAATTCTTCAATATAATTCCACCTTGCTGCAGCTTCGATTTCTTCGGTTAGATTTTCAAAGAAACTCAGAGCTTCAATCAATTGCTCTTCGTGATGGTGACGAATTTTCTTGTCATCACAAGGGAGGCGCAAGTCTTTCATTCCTCCGCTGAAATAAAAACGAAAACATTGAAGATAACTGGATAAGGTTGGGAGAGTTGAACTTCTTGATACGACAACTATGTGCACCTAAATGCTACCAAATATGGCCCTATGATGTAATGGCTGGGTAGATCTATTGGCTACACTTTACACACTTTTTTCTCTTCTACCATGGGATGTGGAGTTTTGTTCTTTTTCTTTTCGTTGTGTTACTTCTATTGCCTTGTATCTCTAACATCATGAATTCTTGAGACTAAAA
>NC_090892.1:2092852-2095352 GCF_036669925.1 Montipora capricornis
GATATTTTTTTGATTTTGGCTATTGTTGATAAAAATGTTCATATTATAAACTATTGAGAAAGCTGATTTTAAATACATCTATATGTTAAGTATACAGTTTTTATCAGAGTTTATAGATTGACATTTCACTTGTTGAAGTAAAATAATAATATTATATTTTTTCAATGATAAGCTTACCTTTTTATTTTCAGGTACCCCCCTTCAAAGTCCTATTTTTTTTCACTACCCCCCTTTTAGGCCTTAATTTTTTTGGGGGTCCCCCTACTTTCTCATCAGTGCCCCCCCAACATTTTTTTATGAATGCTCCCTTAACGTCCCACAGAGTTAATGAACAAGGGCTGGGAGACGGAACCTCCGGCTTATAGTCCTTATCCGAGAAGACTTGAAAGTCTAACCATTTGCAGATGTAGTTACAAAGGCAGCACTTTCTCCTCAGTTATTTAAAGACCCTCAGTGTTGGTCCAGCCGGAGTTGAACTCATGACCTCCCGCATGACAGCCCGGTGCTCAACCAACTGCGCCACCGGTGCACGGTGCGCAGTGCACTTGTTTTCTTTGACTAATTTTTTTTTGTTAAACCCAGTTTAAGGAAGGTGCCTACTATTGTTATTGTGCTTACGGTCTGCTCATCTCGAGATACTCGGATTTCCTATGGGTGGTGTTTATTAATACAGGGATATTTTTGCACAGTTCAAAACTATGCGGACAAAGCAGAACTTAGCAAGTGCTCTTGGCATCTAAAAAGAAAATTGGGAGTAACCACACATTTTTCTGAGATAATTAAGCTTCAATTTGAAAAAGAACACCATACATTGCTTTGTATTTTAAAGCTTTTTAAAAAATTTTGCTGATTAATTATCTTAAAAAATGCGTGGTTACCCCCAATTTTCATTTTGGATTTCAATAACACTCGTTAAGATCTGCTTTTCCCGCATATTCAGTAAATCGCGCAAAAATTCCTTTGAATTTGTAGGCAACGTTGTTAATTAAACATATCTTGTTGGTGTGAAAGGGAAATTAGACGGGCACAACAATCAGCAGATGAATTGGTATCATGCATGAATAATTATCAAATAAACCTGAGGGATAAAAAGGATACTCTAAGGCTTCCAAATCCGTTCTTGTGGGAACTCCAACAGAGTTATAAATCAACACTGAACTCAACAAGACAGTGAGTACAAATATTGCATGATCATTTACATTTTCAGCTCTCACAGCATCAGTTCCCTCAGAATCTAGCAACACCACAGTGAATTCCCGCCCAGTGTTATCGCAGTATTTCTCCGGAACCACCCACATCCAGATTCCCATTGTCTCTGGTTCAAAGGAATGACCTAAGGGAAATACGTTCGGTTGGTCAAAGACTCTGCTTAAAATGTACGATTTTCCCTTCCTGTATGGTCCTGCAATGGATACAACACATACTGGTCCATGGATGGATCTGAGTTTGCGCATTGCCTCCTCTACCAATTGAAGATCAGAGCGTGGCTTGGAGCGATCTCGTTGAAACTTCCGGGAAGACTCATCCCACGAACAGTTGTTCGGTATACAGACTGGAATGGCCGTCGTCATTGATGTTTTCAATCCCTGAAATAAGGATGGAAAAAGTTGATAATCTGCACTGACTGTGACCGAGTGTGACGTCTTGACGTTTCTCTCTTCGTTTCGGTTTTGGAGAGTGCCAGCGATTTTTATCCGTGCACAACGAAAAGACTGCACTGGCTGCTTTCTTGACCCCTTAAACTTTATAGCTTTAAACATAATCGTGTTTAAATAAAGGTATCTCTATCTATCTATCTATCTATCTATCTATCTATCTGTCTATCTGTCTATCTGTCTATCTATCTATCTATCTAGTAGATAAAAATTCTGGAAAACCTTGCGATTTTGATTTTAGAATTTGATGACGTTACTGTGAAAACCATCTATATTATCGAAGATCTTATGTTCGACTCTTAAGAAGGCGTTCTCAGATTTTTTCCCGAGTACCCCTGATTCACCATGGAAAAAATGTACTACTCTTCCTATGCCTTGTTATTAGGTTGGTGTGTTTACCAAAGACGCTTAAATGAATTAAAATAATATTCCCTTAAATTGCATACTGTTATACGCCTACACTAAAAATCCCTAGAGTCTAAAAACTAATAACGATTACGATTGCAAATGCAAGGTAAAGCTAAAAATATCTGTAATCATGGTCATTAAAATTTGTTGTGGAAATTGAAATAGCTTAAAAACTAAAATTTACGAAACTTTATCTGTCAACTTGGTCGGCAATTGATCAATGCATCTCATACAAAAATATTTTACAATACAATACAATACATACTTAATTGACCGCTCCCATAGGGGCTTTTCAGGGCCAATGAAACAATCAACCATAGTTGATAGAGGGGAATGGTTATGAAACCCGACAAATTTCTTTGTTGTAGGTTTTTGTTCTCTTTCTTGGCCTTGACCGTGCACAAAACACAATAGTTGTTTACTCCGTAGTGAGGAAC
>NC_090892.1:2115352-2145352 GCF_036669925.1 Montipora capricornis
CTTCTTTAAAGCGATTTTAAGTGCGAAGTTTTTGTGATGGTAATTAGTTCTAGAGAGTCTCAATGGGGGTGTAGCAAACACGGTACACGGTTAAAAATTTCGCGATTTCACGGTGCACGCTTAATTTTTACATCAAATAACTGTTCAGAGCTTAGGAAAAGCTACAATAACACGGTTATCTGGAAAAAATAATTCGCGACACACGGTTAATTTTTTCCCTTTTTCACGACACACGGTTAACTTTTTGGACTTTTCACGCCACACGCTTAACCCCATTGAGACCCTCGTTCTACTTTACATATGAATGAAACCTAATTTTCATAACAAAAACTTCGCACTTAGACTCGCTTTGAAGAGGAAGCAGACATGAACTCGGAAATGGCCTATTGATATTCATGCCAGGACATTAAAAAAATGCAGTAAAAAGATAGGGTCAACGTGCTTGTTTTCGCTTCTGCATGCCCTCTATTAAGTGTTTTTTACCAAACTACGCGAGAAGCGTTGGATACTAGATCAACCGGAAAAATTGTAGTTATATAGCAAAAGCTACTGAATATTACTGAAGCCTTGAGCCTACATGTTTGTCCGGGCCAAAATCTTTCAGTAAAGTGATTTTAAATTGCTCGATCTTGCAAAGAAAAGTAAGCAAATTGAACCGCTACATCATCACCTCACAATCAGTATCTGGCTCCAAATTCACAATAACACGGACAATAATAAAGAAGATAGAGACGTACAAGATACAATAAAGACGAGATCTTTCAAAGCGGCAACTCACCGTAGCTTCTTTACACTTGGCATCTTTGAAAGAAGCATAAATTAATTCAAAGAACAAGATTACCACCCCGGCTACCACACCAACAGCAAGTGTTATAAACACTCCGGCCATGTCAATAAAACGTAATTGATCACCGCCTTCTTCAGCTGTTGCCTGGGCTGCCTGTGTCTCAGCACTGCAGGCGCTACGGCTCCTGAACCACTTCTCAGTCATGCGCTCTAAGAAGCCTTCCTGTTGAAGCTCCAACATTGCCACGCTGAAGTTGTGCGTGTATGGTGAGTTGCGAGGCAGGGCGAACCCGTAATTTATGTTACCAAACGGTCTATAAAAAAAAAAAAAAAAAATTTACGCAAATTGGCCGAATCCCCATCAGCGTCTGAAAAGTGTCTATTTTTTAAACCAGGTTTTGCGGCAAAATAAACAATTCAACAAATCGGCTAACTCTATGTTTGTACCCCATTCAAACCCTGTGGGAATAAAACGTTTCTTTCCAGGTATTTCGATACCATTTAAATGTAAATGCTACATAATAATTCCAGAGTTTTGAAGCAAGCAACCGTGGACAATTTTCCTGTCGGTGTACGTTGGATCAGTGATCTGATCGGCGTAATTACAAGTTGAGAAACTAAATATTTTAAGCAAGAGCCGATACAACGTAGATTTGATATTTTAGTGGTATACACCACTAAAATATCAAATCTACGTTGTATCGGCTCTTGCTTAAAATATTTTCATAATAATGCCAATACAAAACACAAAGAATCTTAACCCCGGGGATTTGAATTAGGTACAACATTTGTTCTATTGCTTATTGTCCCGCAAAACCTGGTTTAAAAATATACACTTTTCTGACGCTAATGAGGACAAACGTGCTCTTGGGTTTCTTGCTCAGCGATTATGAGCAGTATAAGGACGATCTCGATGAGCAATTCAGTATTCAAGAAGTATGCGTACAACTTATTCAAAATTTTGTCTTTTAATTGCATTTAACAAAAATCCCTGATTAACCCATTGATTCCAGGGGTTCCCCATTGACGAGTAAAATCATCTGGCCGGTTTAGGCCGGTTTGGACGTCAAAGTGTATAGTGTAAAGTGAAACGGAACATTCCGTTTGCACAAGCTCTATGTTATGATTTCCAGCCAGTGAGAGAAATCTACAGAAGGTGCGAAAGTATTTGGTCAAATGGAAAGTTATGATAGTTTGCTCGGACTTGTCGAACTGGTCAAGGTGGATTCAAACATCTCCGTCAGACCAAACCTGAACGGACAGTAAATGTTCGAGGGGCCCATGATGAACTGAGAGGAGCTGGCCAGATTACATCATTCATTGCTCTCAAGGGTCAAGGTGTGCTGCTCACTTGCGTGTCGCCTTTTGCGTGCTGCTCGCACGTGGCATGTCGCGAAATATAGACCTTACTAACGTGCAGAAGCAACAAACCAACCTTTCAATGAGCTTTAGTGTGTTGCAAGGCTCACGCTGCGTCTCGTATTCCAGTACGGCTGAATCCCAAATAAAGGCGTAATTGTCAGTTCTTCGCACTTTTTCAATGGCAAAAGAAGAATTTGGCTCCATGGTCTTGTACTTCCATAGCTTCTCATAAACTGGCAGCGAAGCGGACCTAAACAAAACAATTTTTTAAAATGGTATTTAAGATTACGTGATTTAGATTAATATTTCATGATACTTGTCGCAAGGGTTGGACTTAACCCTAAAGATATAACTAAAGGGAGCATCTGGGTCGCAGGCAGTGTTTCCTCAACCCCGGCTTTCCTGGCTCATCAGTTCGTAATTTTACATGTTTATGTGTGTATATGTTTAATTGTACTTAACTGTCTGCTCGACTCTTTACTAATATCGTGCTTTTAAGCGCACTTGAACATAGGAACTAGTTGCTTCGAGACGTGCGAAAGGACAACTAAAAAATCAGAGTCCACGGCAGGATTTGAACATCTACCAACGTAACACCGGTCAACAGTACACTTGCATAAAGAAACATCTGTTGTTGCATTTGAAAATTTGTAGGCGCCCGCAGCGGAACACGTTGTCCATTCACGACCTGGATAAGCGACCCAATTTCCCCAAGAGTCCTAGTAGCTCGATGGGTAGAACACCCACCCGACAGGTGATGCGATGGTCGCAGGCTTGAATCTTGACTGGAACTCTTATTTTTCAGCTGTCCTTTCACCAAGCAACTAATTTCCCATCTTTACCACGGGCGCATTACACCTCAAACAACTATAGTTGCATTTGAACATAATGATGTAAAAATGTTGTATCATAGAGCGAATTTCAATTGAGTGTCGTAAAACCAAAACCAAAGTAATTACTTTGGCCAATCAAAAAGGACTGAGACAATCCGGCAAACCAATCAAAACTCGAAGTAATTACACGTAGCCGACACAAAGCGCGGGAAAATGTGCACGCGTGAGCCACGATTGGTTTTGGTTTCACTTCTGATTGGATGAAAAAATGGCGCGAGAACTTTGAACCAATCACTGAGTGAAGTAATCATAAACCAAAGTAATTATCTAATTACTTTCGACACTCAATTGAACACCGCTCTAATCGCCTGATAAAACTCTTACTTAAGCATCTCTGCAAGCTGACCAGGAGCTATCCCGTACTTAATCCTATTCTGATTGGCCAAATCTTCGATCGTTTTGATTGGAGTCTCGTATTTGTTGATCGTCAAAAAAGCAGCCAGGTTTGCTGTGTATGTGGCACCGAATATAGAGATAGCAAACCACCTGGTAAAAAAATTTAATTACAAATCAATAATACGAGAAAATGGTGACGTAATCTACAAGAAAATGGGTGTATGATTAACGCTATAAGTGTCTTTCAGTTTATATATATATAGATTATTATTATTATTATTATTATTATTATTATTATTATTATTATTATATTTTTACATTATATATATGTATTTTTTTACTTCACGTATTGCTGGTTTTCACTCAAGTGATCAACAGCCATGTTTTTCGACGAAAGCAAAAGGAAGCATTTGCATAATAATAGAGTTAAATTCCCGGATTTGGTCGGGGCACCAACATGGCCGCCTTTTCTTTGTTTAGGGCACCAACATGGCGGTCGTGACGTCATGTGAAAACCGAGAATTGTTTACTTAATGAGCATTTTTGTAACTTAAAGTTTTATTAAATTTTATTTGTACATATTACGCAATACGATTATTTAACGATACTGCGTCTTCTTACACATTTCTATACACTTTTTTTCTCACGCCTTTTGTCTTATAATTTTGTATAAATAACGCAGTATCAATCTTAGCTTTTACCAGGTAATTTGTAACGTATACTGAAGAAGCCCGAAGGGCGAAACGTGTGCACAGTATTAAAACAAGACCATGTGAGAAGTTCGTTGGATTTTTCCATTCTCTCCATTGATTCATCAGAGTCCAAACGTCTTGTATCCTGACTTGGATCCTCCTCACAAGCGACATCATCGTTGGCTACTCAATTTTCATCAATCTACTAAAAATCCACTAAAAATCGGAATAAAATTTACAAAAAGTGAAAAAGCCTTAAATGAGTTACAAAACAATAGCTAACAAAGAGAACAAAGAAATTAAAATATTTTACATAAAATCCCATAAGAATTACGTAATAATTAAAAATTGTAAAAACACCCGCTAAAAAGCAAATAAAATACAATAAAATTAATACAGCAGCAAGATGGTGTTAATTGTAACGAATCCTATTCCCGGAATTGAACTCGCACCTTTTGTCAATTCCATGTGGTTTGAGGGTGCATAATTGAGCACACCAAAAGGCCTCTCTTGCGAGCAGACGATCATCAAGATCAGCAACTCGGAGGTGAATATTTCTTTAACTTGCATTTGCTAACTTTATTATTGCCTTTTCTGTCCGACTAGTTGGGTGATACTAATTATCAAATTGGTTCTGTAAGCATTTTGACCTACCAAGCTAGTGTTGTAGCTCTGCCTGAGGAAGAAACAGGGTGCAATCTGTCTGGTCCCTGCTCCATATAGGAAGTAGCCGCTGCCCAAATGGAATTAAAGAATGACAACGTATTTTGTGCGTGAATTTCTGTGCTTATAACCTCTTTCGATTGCAGAACTTTTCCATAGAAGCCATGAGGACTCAACCCGTCGTAAACACAAACCACAATGCCAATGATGACTGATGAACCAATGATAGCCAACCAAAGTGTCTTCTCAAAAGGATCTAGGAAGCCCCATGTATTCATCTTGTCATCCATATTTGTTTTCTTCATGATAATTTTAAAGCCGAGGTTGAAGTAAGGCTGTGTGAAATCAACAGCCTTTTCTCTTTCGGGGCTGATTGTTAATGTAGAGACTGCCAATGTTGCTTTCTATATAAGATAAACGACAACACAGTCGTTGACTAGCTACTTTTCCGTTGTTTCATAACGTTGTTAATTGGCTACTACTTATTATAATTTCTCGAACCTATTTCTTGATTACTTTGCCTGATTGTCAACCGCCTACATTCGAAGCGTTGTAGTGTCACTGGTAACAAATCAGGTAACTTACATCAATTATGACACCACACATCCGACACCTGATCCGACGTTTGGGTACCGCCACCATGACATAGACATTATATGTTATTGGAATATAAGTACTAGTGGTGACATGAAAGTGGTTTCTTACCTTCCTTGTTAGTTCTCCGATCATTCCACCCCAGGTTCCATCTGGTCTTTTTGCTCCAATTTCTTTTCTGAGTTGCAGTTCGTACTCAAAGTACAACTTTCCTTTCAGTGCATTCAAAAGATCAATACAGAATCCTTCATAAGCCCCGCCACCATCGTGGTCGCTCGAGTCTTCTTTTTTCATGACAAATGGGGGGCTCTGAAAAGACGCAGAAATTCGCTAACAAGATCATTCGATGCCTTTTATCTTTATTAGATGAACTGATTAAAGGAGCAAGGAGCAACCAAAACAAGATAGTCGAAGATAGAGAATATTAAGGCTCGTCCGTGGAATCTTCTTACCTCCCGTACTATAATTTCGGGACCCTCTCTACTCTTAAAACTTTTACAAATAAGGGCAGGTTTTAAAAAGTAACGGCTGGTTTCCAAATATTTAACAATTATTCGCCTCAGGCTCAGTGATTATCACTGAGCCTGCGGCGAATAATTGTTTTAGTATAAATACACAGTGATTAGTATATACTCACTCGGTGATCTCATAAATTCTTTGACTTGCAATGGGCCATTTTAGTTTCAATAGGAATAAAACGCAAACAGCGGTTACAAACATTTGCTTGGACAATGACTCGATCATTTTCAATTATTCGCATCGTATGTTGACGGAAACAAAGAAAAGTGTTTTTGCAAGAGGTTTACGTTTCTGTCTAGCACCAAAAAATGTTGACAAATATGAGGTCAAAAGCTCTTTCGAACTGCTCTTTCGCGATTTAAAAAGACACGGACCCACTCTGACTGTTGAAAACGAGGTTAGGTTATAGTGTCAATTAAAAAACATTTCTTACAACTACATTTACATATACTCGGCAAAGAAGAATGGGAAGCCCTCAAAAATCTTCGGAAAGATGACTCTATCATCATCACGAAACCGGATAAAGGAAATGGCGTTGTGATTGTAAATAGACATGATTACTTGACCAAGATGAAACAGTTCATCTCCGATGAGACAAAATTCAAAAAACTGACAGAAAACCCTGCAAAGTCCAGAGAACAAAGTTTAATTTGTTACCTTCGACAACTAAAAAGAGATCACATGATTGACGACTACACCTTTCAAAAGGCAAAAGGTCCTACCCTATGGTTCCACACATGGAGTTCTTTATGGTCAGTGTATGGTCTACCAAAGGTTCACAAAACTGGGTGTCCCTTTCGTCCAATTGTTTCTTCCACGAACACCTACAACTACAATCTTGCCTCTTACCTTGTTAGCGTCCTCCAACCTATCTCCACAAACTGTTTTTCAATTAAAGACTCCTTCCGTTTTGCAGAATGGGCCAAACAGTACACTCACAATGGCGAATTCATGTGTTCCTTTGATGTCAGTTCACTATTTACTAATGTCCCACAGGATGAGACTATTGAAATTTGCCTTGATAAGCTGTATGCCCTCACAAATCCACCTAGATTACCCCAATTGGTCCTAAAGAATTTACTCTTGTTTGCAACAAAGAAGAGTCATTTTGTTTTTGATGGTCAATACTATGACCAGATTGATGGCGTCGCAATGGGCTCTCCACTTGGTCCTGTTTTGGTGAACATTTTCATATGTGATTTTGAAGGAAAATGGGTGACGAAGAGCGTACTATTTGGTTCCGGTATGTGGGCGATACCTTTACTCTTTTCAAGAACAAAAATGATGCTTTGAGTTACATGGGAGACACAACAACAATAAATTCACAATTGAGTTTGAACAAAACGATGAAATTCCATTCCTTGATATCCTCATGAAACGCAATCGTGACAGCTCCTTCTCGACATCAATCTATCGAAAGAAGGCATTCACCGGTCTTTACACTAAGTGGGACTCTTTTACTCCGCGTAAATACAAAATAAACCTAGTCCGCACTTTGGCTTATCGCTGCATTAGAATTTGTTCGTCACCCCGATTGTTACAGTCTGCCCTAGATGACCTCAAGAGGATTTTGTTACTTAATGGCTACCCTATGGGAACTGTTAAATATCATATGAATGATGTCATTGAGAAACATCAAAATAAGCCAAAAGATCCTGTACAAACAGTTGAGAAAAAAAAAAGTTCTTATCGTTCTACCTTTCTTAGGTCATCACAGCAAACACCTCACAAAACAGCTGAGGTCTTGTATAAACAAATTCTATGGTATTTTCAACGTCACAATAGTTTTTCAGAACACCCGAAGAATCAAGTCTTTTTTCCCTTACAAAGATAAACTAGCTCCTTCCTTCAGGTCAAAAGTAGTGTACAGAGCAAACTGCTGGGATTGCAATGATTTCTACATAGGGAAAACGAAACGCCGATTACGTGACAGAAAAACAGAACATTTTAAAGCTCTAACTACAAATTGTCGCGAATCTGCAATTGCTGATCATATTTTCTTAACCAACCATAGAATTAAGTGGGATCATTTTGAAATATTAGCAACTGGTCGATCAGACATGCATTGCAAAATTAAAGAGTCTCTGTTGATCCGTGATCTTAAGCCAGCCTTAAATGAAAACATTGGCAGTGAGAAAATTCATCTCTGTTATTAGGATATTCTTGTCGTTTTATGTCAATCAATTTCGTTAGTTCCCAGTCCGTACAGTTGTATTTTTGAATTTAAATTTATCTTTAACTGAATAATTATCACTTCTGATGATGTATGTGGTAACATACGAAACGTTAAGTTTATAATAGTTATGAATGTTTGTAACCGCTGTTTGCGTTTTATTCATTCAGTGATATTGGTGTTTCAAGCAATATGATTAGCTCGCTATCTCGGAGTAATTAACAACTATTCACCAAAGTGGAAGTGGCTAGCGGTGGATATTTACCGAGCTGCGAAGCGGCGAGGTAAATATCCAACGCTAGCCACCGACACTGAGGTGAATAGTTCTTTTAGTATATACTAAAACAGTGAGATAATAAACAGCACAAAAAATTAATTTGGATGTTTTCTTCACTTGTCACGGATGCAAATCGGGACGCCATTTTTTCCTGAGTGGCTCAGAGGTAAATAGCACAGGAAATTCGGAGTTGGACGAGCCAATCAGCGCGCGAGTTCAATGCTATCCACTGTTTTAGTATATACTAATCCGAGATAGCGAGCCAATGAGAGCGCGCGATTTTGAATATTCACCTGTGTATTTACACTAAACTTATTTATTTATGTACTTGAACGTTCCACAGAAGAAAGACGTAGTGATGTTAGTTTCCTACTGAGCTATAATGCAGTCATAGTTCCAAAAAGGTATACACAATATACAAGGTCTCCAAAATTTTGGAAAACATTTTCTATCTTTCTAACAGAATATTGACCGAGCTTCTGCTGGTGGAAACGACAAGTGTTCCTTGACTGTAGATAGAAAGAGGTTGAGGAAGAGAATGCTAATCAAATTAGTGCGTTAGAGAAGAACACCACAGTGTACCTATGTTCGACTGTTTTCAGTTCTCTTTCAGACGTCTCTTTCGGGGTAAAAGAACAACTTATCAATTTAATGTTTTCACTAAAAAAGCATTAACATTGCCGTTATCGACAGAAAAATCACCACAGCAGAAAAATAGGTCGTTTTAAGTTTTGCGATCATCTTACTCCAAGCGTTTACAGCTTCATATGTGAATATTCTTACTTTGTCCATGTAGTCCATGCAGTAGTTCTTTGTTTTGGGGGTTACTGGCTGCTTTTGAGTCACGGATCAGGGGCCCGTTTCTCGAAAGTCCGGAGAGCTTTTCGATCCCGAAGAGCCATTTGTGAACCTGCCAACCGCTTGTTGGGGAAAGCCAATCTTTGGACATATTTTCAAGGTAACAAAAAACAAACTGACTGCAGACACAGTCGACTTAAATCCTCTCCGTTCATGAGATATAGAGGGAATTGTAACACCCGAAAATGGCCCGTAAAGTTTCAGGACTTTCGAGAAAAGGGCCCCAGAGCCTGAATTTCAACGTTTCTCGCAATGGTTTTAGAAAATAATGAATACGAATATCCCTTAGGAGTAGGGATGGCAAAGTGGTGAGATCAGTCACCCCCCATCAACGTGGCTCGGGTTGGATTCCCAGACTTGGCGTCACATGTGGGCTGAGTTTGTTGGTTCTCTACTCCGCGTGCTCCGAGAGGTTTTTCTCGGGCTGCTCCAGTTTTCCCCTGTCCTCAAAAACCAATGTACAACTTAATATGAGTTGAGTTGCGTTCTGTGAACAGTGTCCCTTATAATATTGCAGCAGAGCTAAATATACTTGACGCTTAAATAAAGTTCGTTACTGTTATAAGAGAGATTTACCATTATGTTTACGGGAAACGGCAAACGTGGACTTGCCATTTCACGTTTCGTGTAAAATGGAGTCAGGCTTGTGATTTTATGAGCTTCGCGTAACTCACAGCAACTTGGAATGGACTCTGTTAATCGCGAGTATTTAGTTAATTTCGCCCCAGTTTCGATGAAGCTGTTTCGTGAGTCAGAATTTTTCAGATTTTACGCCGATTTACATTTTACTGGATATCAAGTCGTCTCCCTTCACCTTAGGTAACTAGCACGTTTCGTAGAATTCTTGCAGTCCCTAGCAAACAAGCTATTGTAGCTCCGTAATTATTATTATTATTATTATTATTATTATTATTGTTATCTGCGTTGCATGTCAAATCAATGAAATAAGGCTGCATGGTATTTGCCTATTACTTACAGCATAAAAACCATTATACATACCAATGCTATAAGAACTTTGATTTTCATATACTTGAGCTCGACACTCGCCAGTGTGGGTGTATTGAGAGTACCGTCAGGCCACACAATAGGTTTTTTTCTGTTCATCTCCAAACGAGATCCCACTTGATGATCATAAACTCCAACCTATTTATATAAAGACAAAAATATAAATGTGCCTGTCTCGTAACTCACTTCTATATTTTCTTATTTGAAACAACCAGTTTGCCAATTTGCCAAAAAACGGAAGTGACTTCTGTTCTTTGGCAAATTCCAGAATTGCTAGCATAAACTAAATCACTCGTGACTTATATTTGGGTATTTTCTTTCCCTTTAAAGAAAAGGTCCATCTAATTGCTCTGAGGTCTCACACACGTGAAAGATCGACTTAATAAGCGAACTGCAGCATGGATTCCTGCCAAACCGTTCTTGTGTAACCCAGCTCTTGTCAGTCTTACACACAATCGGTAAGTCCTTATCAGTCTTTATCAGTCCTTATTCAGACAGATATGATTTATCTGGACTTTGCTAAGGCCTTTGACACTTTCGGTCACAGGGCTCTTCTGGCAAAGCTGAGGCTATACGGTGTAAAAGGGCAACTTTTCTGCTGGTTTAAGGACTATCTAACTGAGCCTTCACAAAGGGTGGTTCTTGAGGGTGCGGCCTAACATTGATCTCTTGTAAGTTCTGGCGTTCCGCAGGGGGGTCGCAGGGGGGCATTTTAGGGCCCATGTTGTCCACTTTGTTTATAAATTATCTGCCGGATGAAGCTGCTGCCGGCGTGAAGGTTGCACCCTACGCCGACCACACCAAGCTATATCGAAATTTCTCGTCTCTAGAACACTGTGACCTCATACAAGACACTCTCTCTCAAATATGCATGACTAGTCGCAGCGCAATAATATTAGATTTAATACAACCAAATGTAAAGCACTAGCTGTGACTAGGAAAAAGAGCCCGATTGGTTTCGACTGCACCGTTGATGGCACAACCTTGACACGCGTCTCAGAGGAAAAAGATCTTGGCGTCATCATGACTAGTACGCTGTCTTAGGACTCACACATACACACTATCACGACGAAAGCAAACGAGCTTCTTAGTTTGCTTAACGGACATGTCCACTGCTTATTGTTGTCTCTATTAGCCGCTCCCTCTATTTGCCGTTGGTCAAGTCGCAACTGCGTTACGCCACCCAAGTCTAGTCACCCGCTTACGTTACTCTTAATGCTAAGGTGGAGCAGGTGCAGAGACGTGCAAGCAGTTGGATTTTAGGTACGCGCTGTACCGGCACGGGTGTGAAATTTGTTTGTACAAAGGAAAAAAGACAGACCCACGTCAGTGGCTTCATAGCTCAGCTGGTTAGTGCGTCGGACCGGTATCGCGAGGTCACGGGTTCAAACCCCATTGAAGTCCTGAATATTTCAGGCTTCTTTATGCAATTGCAAAAATTGCGTTCATAACTGCGACGATCATAGCTTCACTTGATAGAAATATATGAGTTGTTGGAGTCCTGACAAAACTCAATTATTTTAAAGAGTTTTAACTGACATTATGTAAGTACCTTAACCCATCCTTCATCATGCTGGTAATTTACTATGTCATATATGCTGTAATATGGAGATCCCGTCCGCGGGGAAAATTTGATCGTGTTCATGATTCCTTGTGTGTTGACCTAAGGATACAAGTGTTTTTATACCAGTAGCGACAACAATGTTAGCCTTGGAAAACCATGACTTAGACTATCTACTCAGTACTAAACAATTATCATTGCCCCGGTTGCACTATATATATGTTATACAGTATTTTACTAAACGAAGAGAAGAAAAAGAAAGCGGAAGCCTTTACTTCGTCAAAACCGGATGAGCCTTAATGTATGTGGGGTCATGTATAAAATAATAGGAGGACTAATGACTTCAATAGAAAATAAATGAGTTTGCTTACCCATTTACCGATGTAATCACGATGCCGCACAGTTAAGTCAGACACTAAATTGACTGGGAACTTAAATTCTTTACTATAATCTTTTGTTTTTGATCGGTGGTACAGCTCCTTCCGCTTAATTAATTAAACTGTAAAATTCCACGTTCAGTAAAGTTGTCGTTGCTCCCTATGATTGCACCTCTGTACGCAAGAGAGTGCCAAGGCTACAGGTACAAGAGGACAGTCGTCTCCCCTGCATAAGGAATAACCGTTTGAACGTTTAGTGCCGATATCCTTGTATAGCAATTCAGGCAAGCCCTCGTTACGTGTTTTGTGAAAGAACTTAAGAAAATATTAAACTTGTGATATAAAAAGAGAGAAGGCCACTGATCGTGTTTACACGTTTCGGAAGACGTCATGTCTATGTGTGCACATGCTGGTCTTTTTCCTCTTTTCTGTTCTTTTTTTAATTTAATTTTTTCACTTTAAATATTTCAGCCTTTAATAACAATATACATAAACTCTGAAAAATTAAGGGAAAGGTAAAAAGAAACTTACACTTTTAAGGTCTTTCAGAAAAAGACTTCCACCATCCCAAGGTTTCTCTTTCAACGATGGACATAGTCCATTTTTGACCGTTGGCAAGGCGATTGATTCGTTTCGAGCAAGTAACTTTTCAGTTGCATTGACAATAGTCCGTACAGCGTCATAAATTCTTCCAGCTCGACCCTGAAATAAAAAATAAAAGTCCTCTGCTCAGTTCGTTGAGCATCGGGCTGTCATGTGGGAGGTTGCGGGTTCGAACCACCGGCCAGATCAACAATCATGATCTTAAAATAACTGAGGAGAAAGTGCTTTGTAATTTCATCCGCAAATGGTTATACCTTCATGTCGTCTCGGGTAAGGACTATAAACCGTAGGCCCGGTCTCACAAATGTCTTCCATGTTCATAAGTTCCAAAAGGAAGAAGACTCTTTGGTTGCCCCACCGTGCATGTTATGAAAGGACTTTCATGGAACTGTGTAAGAATTGAGGCTGTTTGAAACCTCGCGTGCGCAGAAAGCCCCTCCAACGACATTCGACACCACGGCTGTAATTTTGTTGTCGTTGGAAAAATTGGTTTCGCAATGCAGGGAGGTGAAATGTATTGATCCAAGGGATCAAGTGAATGATTTCACTGCCTCGTAATTCTATTGTCCATTTTGCCGCACCGAACAAAGTCAACCGATACCCTTCAGGTATTCCGAGTAATTTAATTTAATTTATTTTGACACGTATGGCTATAATACCAATTAACAACGATAGAGATAACATGGTTTGCAACAATTTAACGTTTCAGTCAGTTTATCTCAGTATCACTGAGGTGTAAAAATTTCTTATTTGGGATTCACAAGTTTGTTTTGCATCGGCTGGAAGATTAGCCTGTGTACAGCCACCCGATCTCCGAAAAAAAAAATCGGAGAGGAGCGTCTGTGATTTACCGTTAATTGTAATCGTGTTCCGGAATAATTTTGCATAAATTATTGAGTGATCTACGCTGCATATAAGGCTGGAACGTTACCAACCATATTACACCCCCCATATCAAGCCCCGACCAACCATATCAAGCCCCGACCAACCATATCAGGCCCCAGCAAACAGCAGGATTTCTCAGTCATATTTAACACTTTTTGGCCTCCGTACGGTCAGTAAAAGTCACGAACAGTTCGATGATCAACAAAATGAAAATAAATTCTTAATCCCAAAGCGGCTGTGTTTTATTTTTTATCATCATATCAGATATCGCCTCGCAACTTCGCTCGACGTGACCTCTGCTCCGTAGTTAACGGTTGTCACGTCTGAAGATGCTACATGTGACAAGATGCATATTATTAAATTTCGCTACAGGAAATTGCATTCTGTGGAAACAATACACACAAAATGTAACGTATTGTTACCGATGAGACTTAAAGTACAGACGACTGCACATTTAATACTAATACCGATTTAGAGAACGACAGGAGGTAATTACGCAATTCTTTATTATTCCGATTTTGGTGATCACAAGGCAAACGCTGCAAGCAATTCGTCATCCATCATGCGTTATTTCTGAGTCACAATTGGCATGTGGGACGCTTATAAAGACAGAGGTCCTAGTCTTTATCTTGCTTAGCAACTCACTGGGACACAAGATTTTATTTTGCGTACTTGTAGTCTGTTTACTGTTGCAGTGGACGGATTTTCAAAAGGCGCTCAACTTCAGTTCAGAACTTCATGATTGACGAATGACCACATTCTTCAGGAAAGTTACAACGACTGACCAGTAAATTTAAATGCTGGCCGTGTTATGTAAATGTAGGGTTGCTATGGTGTCTGCGTTAGATTATGTAAAGTTTCTGAACACTATCTGTGATCCTAATTGGTTGCGTTTGTTGAGACTACAAAGGTGCTCCTTGCAGATGATACTAAATTTATCATAAAACAGGGGCACCCAACGTCAATTTCGGAAAATATCTGTCCGGAAGGCGATTTGAGATCTACAATTTTCGGAACCGTTGTTGTAAAATTTCTTGCTTGCCCGCCTGTCCTAGTATTTTCCAACATAGAAAAAAATGGTATAATCGCCTATTTTAAACGGACTTTTACCCTAAAATGGACACCTAGAATTTGCGGGATCTCTTTTCTGGCTGAAATTTTCGACAAGGTAAGTTTTGATCCCTATAATTTTCGAATCACTGGACTTTCAGCTAGGAAATCCGAACAGATGAAAAATTTTGAAGGGATAAAAAATATGCCGATATCTACCTTTTAAATGCTATAAT
Organism: Montipora capricornis; assembly: GCF_036669925.1. Taxonomy (NCBI): domain Eukaryota; kingdom Metazoa; phylum Cnidaria; class Anthozoa; order Scleractinia; family Acroporidae; genus Montipora; species Montipora capricornis. The sequence goes on from NC_090892.1 coordinate 2,130,223, forward strand.
ACCTTTAACATTCATGTTTAAGTGGTTTTGAACTATATTCTCGTTGGGTGCCCCTGATAAAAGCATAACTTACATTTCTTGCTAAATCACTAAACTGTTTGCACCCCGAACAAAATTTTCGACTTGCTCACGTGACCATTTGGAGCGCCCCGATGTGTGACGTGTCATTCTTGATGCGAGCGAGGCCGTGGGAAAATAAAGAAAGAGACCGCGGCATGAGTTGTGTACATGTACGAAAAACTTTCCACCGTGTGGAAATGATATGTGGTCACTGATGTTTGAACGGAGGGGGAGATGTTTCAACAGCGTTCTACGTTTTAGAGATATAGGATTAAAGTACAAAATGAGTGGTCTTACAGTTTCACACATATGGAAGACGTTCTGTCCCGCCTTCGATGTTTTACAACGACCGATAAGGACAAACGAGAAGAGATGTCAACTGCTTTCTTTTACAATTTATTTGCAACATTACTATTGGGAAAAAAACGAAGCTGTAAAGGTCTATTCTTGCCAATTATCGCCGGACGGGATCAACATATGCACCGCATCGTTGAGCACAATAATGTGAGCAGTACCCAGGATGACCGTCATCTGCACTTTGTCCAACGACACAATGTTTTGGCTCATGTTTCTGCTTGTGAGACCCACAGCAATCCAAAATCCTCTGTGCATAACGTTTGGCTCTGTGAATGAGTCACCGGCATCCAATGGGCCACATGAAAAAAAAAATCGTTTGCATTACCTGTAGGATGCGATGCAAGGAGACGGGCAGTTGTCCTTTATCTGAGATAAAGATTTATTTCGGCAGGTGGTACAGTTTACAGATGCTTAAAATCATTTAGATCTCAGTTGTGGCGTTGAATTTTGTGAAGAAAACTTTGATCGCGGACGTGCTATCTCCGACATCCAAATAACTGCACGTAATTTGATAATATGGACAGATTCAACAGCTAAGAAAAGAAAGCAAGAGTACCAGTTAACTTTTTGCCTCCAATACAAACATATTCATTCCACTAACCAATGTGAACTTTTCTTCAAATTTTTTGCGAAGTGTCGTTGTATTTCAGACGTTCTCATGCAATCAGTGTTCCAATAAATAATGTCGACTATCAATGTAATGGAGGCACAGTTAGCCCTAACGGATAAGCAAAACTCAACGGTCATCATAAAAAAGGTTGTCGGGATGAGAAATTAACCCTTGTCCCTAACCCTTCCTGAGACTAGTGAATGTACTATTGTAGCCTGACATCATGTATATATCGGCAGCGAACGATCAGCTGGAATGGTGAAATCGATTTTATCCAGTACATTTACTAATTTAGTACACACCGATAAAGTCCTGTGCGTAATTGATATAAGTGATTAGAATCTGCATTATATTACTTGCACCAGCCGGTGACAGCTTTGCGAAATAAAGGCATGTTTATTGAGCTTGAACGTATCACGAACTAGTGATTATTCTGTGATCACACTTCAATCGAAAGTTCCCCATTGTGCTTGCAGCTTTTTATACATTCGTCATTGACCGCGAATGACACCAATGCCTTTCAGATACCTTGAGTCGTAAAAAAATTACATCCATAACTGATGAAATGAACCCCTTAATTTATAAATCCCTTTGCAATGTGGATTGTCCCAGGTATGGAGAGTGCAAAAAAAATGCTAATTAAAGTTGACTTCCGCGGTTACTAATTTTCCATTTTTTTTTTTTTTTTTAACGCAACACCTAAGAGTAAGAGCGGCTACGATAATTTACAATCTTGCATGACTGGTGCACGCCTAGAAAAGTGGTTCTTGCGAAATCGAAATGGGAAACACCAAACACTGTAGAAAACAGATTAGTAATTTAAGCTCACAAAGGTCATCATTATGGTTATTTGCAAAATCCTGTATAGCTCGCTTTTAAAGATATGCATGTATGTAAGATTTCACCAGTGTGGAGAATTGGAACCTACTGAAAACCAAACGTGTTTCTTAAATGTGTTTTGACATGATATGATCTTTATCTTTCAACTCTCCCACTAAAAGGCAAACAGCAATAGGTTAGCTAAAAATATTATTCTATTCGTTGCCATGGTAACGGCGAACAATACCAAATTCGTTACAAGTCGACGGCCATTTTTGAAAGTGTCTCATATAGCCTGTAAGGTCGGACCTTACAGATAGCCCTTACGCTTAAAACCTGTCCGTAAATCGTGCCTGGTGTATAAGATTTACGACGAAAACTGACTCTTTGACTTTCCAAGCAGAGACGCCTATATTAAAAAATGCATCGCATACAAAGCGGTTACCCTTTCGATTAGCTTAGATAACTCGTAAGGTCAAATTGTGACACTACAAACCTTGAAAATCTCGGAGGAGGCGGATTTGCCGCAAACCTTTTGTTTTTTAGATTTGAAACCAAAAAGTTTACATGTTGATAACTCTGAGCAAGTTTGACTTTTACACACGACAACATCCAGGGGCACCCAACGACCAATTTGTTGTAAAATGTATTATTATGCCCCAGTTAATGAAAATAAATGTTATTAAGTCATTTTCAGGTGTTTTTCAGTGTTGCTGGGAAAACATTATCTGTTCCTTTTTCCCAGCAAGACACACAATAAATTTCCCAGCCAGCTAGATAAAATTGGTTGGTTTCCCAGCCAGGAATTCTGCGCTCTTTCAAATCCCTCGATCCAAAACGACCGAACAAAAGCGACAAAACCGGGACAAAAAAGGTTTTTTTCGCAAACGCAATCACTCTGACCAGCCGTCGTATGTTTGTGACTACTCTCTGGGAGAGAGAAGGGGTTCTTTTTTTTTTTTTTAGTCGTCCTCAGTCTTCAGAGTTTCTACAGCCAGCCCGGCTTGAAATGCGAGAAAAAGTCAGTAATTCCCAGGCAAAACCTCTATCAATAACAAAATTTCCCAGCCAGCTCATCGAAACACCTGTATTTTTGCCAGCCAGCAAGATTCCTCAGGGGAACAGACAGATAATGTGAGGAACAGATTCGTTGGGTGCCCCTGAACATCTGCAATTGCTAACAACTGCTTTAAAGGACGTGTTGCACAATCAGAGAAACAACGTGGCGGTCCATTTGCCTTGTGGTGGTGTGCAACCGAGGCACAAAAGAACTGGTAAAGGAAATTTAAGTTTGCAAAAGCCTCTCTCTGAGGCTGTCATTAAGTCACGCTACGGATTTCACGTAACTGCATTCAGTTCGTTGTTCAGTTCTTACCACATTTTCTTGCGCAGAAAAATTTGGCTTTCGATTCATTCCCGCAGCCGGTTGTAAGTATTTACACCTATGTCAAGTGCTCCAAACCGCCGGGCACTTAAAGTAAAGAAACCATGTCGCGATGAATGGACAGAATACAAAGAAAATAAATAAAGAAATAAACTTTCGCTGAAGAACTCAGCCAACCCGGATTTTTGAGATATTATATCGTACATTAGCTTAAGTGCCTTATATGGTGGGTCATGGCTTGTTGTTGACAATCTCATCCATACTGGGGGTTCGTAGGTCGGGGCCTGATATGGTCTGTCATGTCTTTATAAATGAGGATCTTATAACAGGGATTTGATATGCTGTGTCAGAGCCTTAAGGTGACGATCTAATTACAGGGGCTTGATATTGTACGTCAGGATCTGATATGGTGTGTCATAAAGTCATATTGACGATCGAATGTCAGGGGCTTGATATGGTTGGTCAGGGCCTGATATGGTGTGTCATGAAGTCATATTGACGATAGAATATCAGGGGCTTGATATGGTTGGTCGGGGCCTGATATGGTGTGTCATGAAGTCGTATTGACGATAGAATATCAGGGGCTTGATATGGTTGGTCGGGGCCTGATATGGTGTGTCATGAAGTCGTATTGACGATAGAATATCAGGGGCTTGATATGGTTGGTCGGGGCCTGATATGGTGTGTCATGAAGTCGTATTGACGATAGAATATCAGGGGCTTGATATGGTTGGTCGGGGCCTGATATGATGTGTCATGAGGTCGTATTGACGATAGAATATAAGGGGCTTGATATGGTTGGTCGGGGCCTGATAAGGTGTGTCATGAAGTCGTATTGATGATAGAATATCAGGGGCTTGATATGGTTGGTCGGGGCCTGATAAGGTGTGTCATGAAGTCGTATTGATGATAGAATATCAGGGGCTTGATATGGTTGGTCGGGGCCTGATATGGTGTGTCATGAAGTCATATTGACGATAGAATATCAGGGGCTTGATATGGTTGGTCGGGGCCTGATATGGTGTGTCATGAAGTCGTATTGACGATAGAATATCAGGGGCTTGATATGGTTGGTCGGGGCCTGATATGGTGTGTCATGAAGTCGTATTGACGATAGAATATCAGGGGCTTGATATGGTTGGTCGGGGCCTGATATGGTGTGTCATGAAGTCGTATTGACGATATAATATCAGGGGCTTGATATGGTTGGTCGAGGCCTGATATGGTGTGTCATGAAGTCATATTGACGATAGAATATCAGGCGCTTGATATGGTTGGTCGGGGCCTGATAAGGTGTGTCATGAAGTCGTATTGATGATAGAATATCAGGGGCTTGATATGGTTGGTCGGGGCCTGATAAGGTGTGTCATGAAGTCGTATTGATGATAGAATATCAGGGGCTTGATATGGTTGGTCGGGGCCTGATATGGTGTGTCATGTCATGGCCTGATATGGGGGGCTTGATATGGTAGGGGGCGTGATATGGGGGGCTTGATATGGTTGGGGGTTTGATATGGGGGGCCTGATATGGGGGGCTTGATATGGGGGGCTTGATATGGTTGGGGGCTTGATATGGGGGGCCTGATATGGGGGGCTTGATATGGGGGGCTTGATATGGTTGGTAACGTTCCAAACCCTGCTCCTACGCTGACCAAAATTTGAGTGGCTCACATTTCTTTGGAGCTAAATTTTCAAATTTGTGATCAATGTGGTAGATTCCAAACGCGCAATGAAGAGAGTCTCCGATAGTTTTAAGATTCCTTGGCTTTACAACATAGAAGCAATCTTTTAAAGGAAAGGATGTGTATGCAAGTCTTACAACCGGGTAGGGCTCTGATATTCAGAGCAGCCCCGATTGTTGCCGATGAGCTGTTATCTTCCTGGATATGTTCACATCTCAAATCTTCCAGCGCCACACGCTTAGTAGCTTGTTTTTGAAAATGGCTAGGCTGTTCCGAGCAAGGTGTTGGGATTTCATTGACTGGTAAGGGGATAACGGAAGACGTTCTCGAGAAAACAATCTTTTGAATCGTGCTATTCTCCTCGTGAAGATTCGTCAAGAGCGCCCTTCGTTTCTTTATACAAATGTATGTAGAATCGATCCATAGATAACATTTTTGATCGTACGTTAAAAGAAAAACCTCCTTGACAATCAAAAAGATTTTTATCCGTATTTTTTACCACGCACAAAGTACACACGAACTCATCATAAAATCTTTCACAGTGTTGTTGATGTAAACGGCAGATATTTGTTTGGAGAAATAAAAAAGAAAGCCAATCAAAACTCGTTGTTTCAATGATGCAATACTCAAGGGGTAATAACCAATCAAATCATTTTCCACACATTTCAGGAAAAATCACGTGGTATTGAACACGCTCATCAACGGTAAATCACAGACGCTCCTCTCCGAATTCTTTTTCAGGAGAGCGGGCTTCTGTACACAGGCTACTGAGAGATGTTTATATTTTCAATTACAACGTCCCCCTAGGGGTTATCGCGCATAGCTTTTAACCAATGAAATCCCCGCGTCCTAATTCTATTGTGCATTTTCCTGCACTTCCGGTTTTCAAACCCATTAAAAAACTCGGTAACAAGACAGGTTTCTTCATCAGGATCGAGCGATATTCTGGAAACACACATACTTTCGATTTCTTTCCTGATCTATTTCGCATGAATCATAGCTCGTCTTCTACAAATAAGGATCCATGGCAATAAAGAATCTACTTTTATATTCCTATCAAACATGATAATGTAATGGATTTGATGATAAAAATTACGGGCAGAAACATACTTATTAAAGACAACGTTTCGGTGTGCTCATGACATCATCATGATGTCAAATATAATATTTTACAGATAACTCGAATATTAATGTTCGAGATTAAGTTCAAAGTCCCTAGAGGCTAGGTGAAAAGTTTTACCTTTATCGAGTCACTTTGGATATTCAGACACGGTTTGTGCTCGCGAATAAGGAACATTTCATACACAAGACAATCAAATTTGCATGAGCATTTCTTAAGAATGCGAAACATGTCAGATGGCTGGTGTGATGCCAGAACATGTCAGTGGCTGGTGTGATGCCAGCTATGTTGGTTACACGTGTCGACATCTCTACCAGCGGATCGATGAGCATAAAAGATCTGGTTCAATATTCAATCACAGCCAAAGTCAACATCAATCAAGAACAATAACATCTGACATGTTTCGCATTCTTAAGAAATGCTCATGCAAATTTGATTGTCTTGTGTATGAAATGTTTCTTATTCGCGAGCACAAACCGTGTCTGAATATCTAAAGTGACTCGATAAAGGCAAAACTTTTCACCTAGCCTCCAGGGACTTTGAACTTAATCTTGAACATTAATATTCGAGTTATCTGTAAAATATTATATTTGACCTGATGATGGTGTCGTGAGGACACCGAAACGTTGTCTTTAATAAGTATGTTTCTGCCCGTAATTTTTATCATCAAAACTTTTATATTCTCCTCTTCAAAGCTCTGCCGACTTGCCACTACTTAACAATTATTCGCCGAAGGCGAAGTGATTATCGGTGAATATTCACTGAGACGAAGTCGAGATGAATATTGACCGATAATCACTGAGCCTGAGGCGAACAATTGTTTTAGTATAAATACACAGGTGATTATTTCAAAAAAAGAGAAAAAAAAACATTTCAACGCGAAATCATCTTCACTTACAGTAGCAAAACGACTACTGGCAGCCATTTTGTCCGTCGAGGTGATTATCGGCTGATAATCCGAGATAGAGAGCCAATGAGAGCGCGCGATTTTGTATAATCACCTGTGTATTTAGACTAAAGAACGTTATTGTTATTCTACTTACAGAAAGTGGTTTGGCTTCTCCGGTGTTTTCCCATGCTTCTGATACTTCCTTATACAGCGTGCCAGATCCCATCGTGGCCATGCTCACACCAATAACACCCTCTCTGTAACGTATGGGAGTGTCCTAAAATTGCATGGTTACTTTACCATTCCTGTGATGCATGATAATAGAATACTGAACAACCATCACATTATAACTACCATCTTGACCTCCTCTTAATTACATACTTAATTGACCGCTCCCTATAGGAGCTTTTCAGGGCCAATGAAACACAATTAACGAAACGACAGAACACAACAACAACAACAACAGATAAGAATCCCAACTGGCCGGAGGCAAACCAGTTGGCTAATTACAAGTGCAGCTGGGAAGTTGAACCAGGGACTACCAGGAACAAATTCAACGGGATCTCCGGATCTCAAGGCAAGCGCCCTAACCACTGGGCCACACTGGCTCCTCCGAATTCGTTGTGGAGTACAAATATGACAGCCGTGGCTTCATGGCAAGACACCGAAAAATGGATATAATTGGGGATGACGAGGGATCAACCTTGTATGTCTGTCCAAAGTTACCCTTACGACACGAGATCTTCTTACATAGAAATGTCATTGAAATATTGACTTACCTTACTTATTGCTCCATCAGTTAATATCCAAGCCCATTCTTTTGCCATCATATCCAGTTTTTCCGCTTGTGCTAACACATGTGGTACATACGTTGCTGAGCAGCTCAATAGTATTACACGTGCACCTTGTTCCCTTAGCTTTAATAGATTCTTGGTGGCGTTGACATCACTTTCACCGTCCTTTATGAGGAAGTGTTCCGTGGCTAGAATTTCCCAATTTTCTGGAACTGCTGCGAATTCTTTGAAATCCAACAATGAATTCATGCCTGGAAAATGAGGTTTATTTATTGATTAATCGCTTGATTGATTGACACATTTTTGCAAAAAAAAAAAGCGAATTACAAAGTGTTTACAAGAATTGACAAAGTTAAATATGTACATTTAAGACTGTGAGTACAAAACTTAAAAAGTGTATGACAGATTTTTCTATACTTAATCGAAACGTCATGGCTTCTGAAATAAAAACAAGAAAAATTCCATACCGGTTTTTCTTCAGTGTCCTTTAGCCTTTTAAAACTCGGAATTTTCACTTAACCGCGTTAGTAAGGAGACTGAGGATAGCAGAACTGTGATATCAAAATAAAAACGATTTTTTTCCAGGGCCCGAATTTTCCTGTTTTTAGATTCAGAAGTTGCTGAAACTGCTTCTGAGATGCGTTGTATTTGATTGAAATAATAAAGTTGGACAAAATAACAAAGCTGAAGTTGAACTAGGGAGGGGGGAGGAAAAATTTTCCAAGCGTTAGGGCTCTAATGGTGCATTATTCGGCTATAATATGGCTAAAGCGTCTTCTAGAAGCATCCATTAAGAGAGAGTTGACTGCAGACATTTATCCCACCTTTTTACTCTTCCAAAGGATTTACAAAAAAGTACGAAGTTGAAATTAAGAAAAGTTCTTCATCGCCGGACATAAACATGCGCACAAAATGTATTCTTACCATAATAAGTCGATGACGTCAGGATTCCCATCTTATTCCATTTATGATGTTGAATTAACGTCCGCAATGCATAGGTCATTTTATTGTCAGCGGGAGACATGCGAAGGAGATACTCTTTCTTCTTGAAATCGAATTCTGAATCTGTTGCACTTGCGCTAATAAGAGGAATGTGGAACTTGGAACAGAGCGGGTAGACGGCTTTCACAGCTGTAGAAGTCTCTGGGCTGACAATGGCTATCACTCCTTCGGAGACAAGCTGATTGGCTGAAATATTATAATAGAGAGGTTGACCTGCAGATAATAGAAGTCCTAGCGGAGGCTTACAAATTCACTCCGATCTCACTTGATAAGCGTAATTTTACGTGAGTTAGCAACTCTGGGAAAGGTTGGCTGGTAAAATGTTGCCAAAGAGGGATCTATTTCTATCAGCTTAGCAAACTTCTTTGACAAGTTGTTTCTCCAAATTAACACAATATGGCATCTTCGTGAGGTGATCAATCACCTTTGTTAGACTTGTGAAGAATAAGCAAGAAAAGGACAACTGTTTACCTCGAAGAGGAATTTCGTATCTCCACGCGCCCATGCAATATCCTCTATTTAAACAATAGAGGACGTTTTCTGTGTTTCTATAGCCTCATCTAAACACGAGGGGGAGTTGGAAGAATTCGAGACAGTTAGGCAAACCCGAGACGCAGTCGCAGTCGAGGGTTTGCACAACTGTCGAGAATTCTCCCAACTTCCCCGAGTGTTTAGATGAGGTTATGGCAACACGAAAAAAAATCCTCTATTGCTTTTACAAAATATTTCTTAAAGATAATTCGACCAATGAAGAAAACAAATGAAGGGAAATTCTTTCCTACCAGCCAATCAAAACGCACGTCTGACGGCATATAACCAATCAAAATTCGTGTGATGTCACAGCCGTGTTTTCATACCCTCATCTAAACATAATGACGCTATTGACCAATGACAGTGCGCGTACTATCCTAATTATTTTATAAATAATAATGGTGATAATTAGGAAGATTATCATATTGATGCCGATGGTGATTACACAACTGGCTCAATCAGTCCAAACTGATAGTGTTTACACAGTACCATTATTCATTGATCCATATAAAAGTGCTATTGTTCTGTTTCAAAATGGCGGGACACGGTATACAAAACTTGTTAGTATTTTCGAAAGCAATCGCTTCACAATTTGGCGTATGGTACTTTTCCTTTCAAAGCCGCAGAAGCAACATATGCAAATTCAGTGGCATCTTGAGTATTGGTACCTTTTGTTCGAGGCAATAATTAACGACATCTTAGTGTTTCAATAAATTTGCCATTTGATATTTGCTGACTTGCTTGCTTTCGATTCAAAATAGTATGTCGCCTAAAAATTCATAAAGCAGAGCTGTTGTAACAACTTTGCCTAAGAAAGCCGCTTTGCCGTTATTAACTTAAGAGTGGCATTTTCTTCTGTCAGCCTCCCCTACAAATAATCAAAGATTAGTTAAGAACGGTCCATCCGTCCCGCAGAAAGATCTACATGTTACTATACATTTTGAGCTGGACCTTATGTCGTTTTGTCGCATCAAACATAAGTCTGCTTTAGTATTAAGTACATGCGGAATTTTGCCAGTTTATTGTGACAGAAAGTAAACGTTTTATATGCTATCTTTGAAAGAACGCCAAGACTGAGATTTGCATGTTCAAAAAGGAGTCCGAGACTGAGCGATTGATGAGACAAATTGCGGTGTTTTATCGGATCAAAACATGAGCTGTATTCTGAAAATTTCAGCTCTTGCTATAACCAAAATTGCATTCCTTACATTGGACAACAGCACAAATGAATGAAAACAATATCCATGTCAAGAATCATTATCTGAGATTTTCCCATGTAATTTACAATGCTACAGTTTACAAATGAGTTTCAGTGTCTCTCGGTCAGTATAAAAATGAGGACAGTAAAATATATAGGAGAATAACTGTATACAAATGGTTAGGTAGTGAAGGAAAGCACCAGTGCAAAAGGATATTGCAACGAGGGCTCGAAGCCCCCAAGAGAAATCAGCCATACTATATATTTCCCACAATTGCTTGCGCGATTCAAATTAGGATGCGTTCGATCCTCCCTCATCGAAACGCAATTCAAACATCACGGATCATTTTTTTTATTATTATTAAAAAAAATAAGTTGTCTCCATTAAAAATGGCTTTACAGCCAACTTTACAAATGCAAACTATCCTTAGAAGGTAAATCTGCTACAAACCTATGATAAATATATGCTAAAATAAATAAAATAATTCTTAAATTATTGTAATTTAAATTTGCATCCTAATTTATATATATATATATACACTATATGCAAATATAATTTAACAGGTTTTAGAAAAGAGAACAGCATGGCTTTTCAGCCGGTAGATCTTGCGTTACGCAGCTCGACAGTGTCTTACGTTACATTGGTGGTCAACTCGAAGCCGGCAAACAAACGGACATTATATATCTTGCCATGAGTTAAGGATTCGATAAAGTGGATCATGCCAAGTTACTTGAAAGGTTGCACCAATACAACATTACTGGCAAACGTCACGACTGGTCCCGTTCATACTTACAGGAACGCAAGCAACAGGTTACAGTTCTCGGGTTCACTTCCCGAGAACTGCCAGTTACGTCTGGTGTACCACAACGGTCCCTACTAGGACCGATACTGTTCCTGCTGTTGGTGGACGATCTACCAAAAACTGTTAAGACATCAAGAGTTGCCTGTTATGCCGATGACACCACGATTTTAAGAGAATCGATTCTATCACGGACTGTAATGCCTTGCAATCCGACCTTAACGACCTTGTCAGCTGGTCCGAATCTTCTGGGTTTAATCAGTCCACGTGCAAATACCAGCGCATCACCCACAAAAGAACACCTGTACCATCAACGAAACGCATTTGGAATCTTGCGACATAGAGAAAGACCTTGGTGTGTGGGGGTCAAGAAATCTTATTTCGGACAAACAAGTGACTGAACAGCGCGCGAAAGCCAACAAATTCCTCGGGTTTGTGTGCCGAGCATGTAGATGCATCCAAAGCACGTGAACCCAAACGCGTCGTACGCTATATCTATCTATCTATCTATATCTCTTTGGCATTACAAAGCTTTTGCTTTCATGTCCAAATTGAGCACTCTACTGGGATGAGTCATTGCCGCTAGCAATTGCGCATGCTCACTAGCTCGCTAGTTTGAGCACTCTGGCATGGCTTAGATGTACCACATGTGTGGGACATTTGGGGTAGCTTTATAAGCTTAACCTCCATCCCAGACATCAGCACTGCACTGATGAGGCCCAGGCCTTTTATCAGTATATAGTTGGGTTAACCCAGGGCGAAGCCCTATCAGTCTGTTTTTTCGTTCTCGCTTTCGCTTGCGGTATCGCTGCTTTGGCCTTTGGCCCAGCAGAGTTATGTCAAGTGCTGATGTTGATCCCCAGCATAGCTGGGCTGATGATGTTTCAGATGATATGTCTGTCGTGTCTTTGGATGGTCCTCCGTCTTATGCCCAGATGGCCCGACCTGGCAGCCGTCCAAGAGTGTTGAGTCAGTCTATGGAGGATGATTACATTATGAAAAATGAAGCCCGTCTTTCGGATTCCGAAAAGGATCGGATCCACCCGCTGAATATTCTTCCTGAGCGCCCTTGTACGGCTCACTTTGTCCTTCCTACTAAAGATGCGCCTTTGTCTCAAGTCTTCACAGATTTTAAGAATTGCGGCATTCGTGCAGCTGGTGTTAGGTGTTTGCAGCGCAGTCCTAATGGTTTTGTATCAGTAACGTTTTCTACGTCCGAATACCGTGATTGTTTTCTTCGCCAGTCCTCGTTCATCTCTCGTCGTGCTCGTCGTAATTCTTCGTCATTCACTTTCGTGGTAATCTACGACGCACCTTATGAACTTCTGGATGAAGCCCTTTCTCATCGTCTTAGCCACTATGGCTCTGTTCATGGAATTCGTCGGTGTGGCCTCCAGGGCTATGATGGCATCCAAAGTGGTACACGTGTGGCTAGAATGGAGTTGTCCGAGTCAATTCCTTCGTTTATGCGTTTTGGTAGGAAGCTCCTTAGGATTAAACACGAAGGTCAGATCCCCACCTGCCGTAAGTGTCATTTGCCAGACCATGTTGCCAGAGCGTGTCCTAATGTCGTTTGTTTTAACTGTGACCAGCTTGGTCACACCTTCAGTGACTGTACAGAAGACATTAAATGCAGCATCTGCAAGGAGGATGGTCATTATGCCATTGATTGCCGCATGTCCTGGTGGCGTCGCCCTGCCTTGGCTGACATTGACGTTCCTGCAACTCCTGTGTCTCATCCTTCGCATCCTTCCACTGATGTGCCTCCTGCCGTTTCTCCACCTCCTTCGGATGTTCATGAACGCCCTCCGCCTGTTCCCTCGCCTCAGCCTTTGTCCGATGATTCTTCATCTCAACCGCCTTCTGATGTTCCGCCTTCTTCTGTCTCACTTTCTGCGCCTCCCTTGCAGTCATCATTATCGCCGTCGCCGTCGTCTTCGCCTTCTTCTGGTGGGTCTGCTCCTCAGGATTCTCCGTCTCCTTTGCATTCTACACAGTCTACTCAAGATTCCTCTCAGCAGTCTGCAGACCCTTCACAGCTCTCGCAGTCTCAATCGCTCTTCGAGTCTCCTGAGCCTCCCTCTGACCCTCTTCCGGTTCCTTCCCCTCCATCAAGCATTATTACTGGCACGCCCACTGTATCTGATTTGCAACTTGCCGCTGAAGTTCCCTCACAATCTCCTCCTACTGTCTCAGATGAAGCCTTGGCTGCTATGGAAATTTCTGAAGTTAGTTCTGTTGTTTCGCCTCCTCCGTCTCAGAATTCTGTTCGTGCTTTTGTTTCGCGTGTGGCGCCCAAGCGTAAGCCTGCTAGGTTGGACCCTGCTGATGGTCCTCCTCCACGTAAGTCTACTACACCCTTGCCGGTTAGCTCTGGTAGGAAGACTAATAACCCTCACACTTCATGAACTTTCAAATTGTTTCCTTAAACTCTAGGGGATTCAGTAAACGTTTTCAGAAATATCTTATTGATAATCTTCATGCTTCGTACGATGTTTTTTGTTTTCAAGAAACGTTTATTACTGATCCTGAAGTATTTTGTGCTTTTTCTAAAGCCTGGCGTGGGCCTTGTTTCTGGTCTCCCGCTGTTGGAAAACGAGCCGGCGTTTTAACTTGCTTTTCTGATTCCTTTTCGGGGATAATTAGGAATTGGAAAAGAGATGTATCTGGTAGGGTTATTAGTCTTGTTTTTGAGCTTGATGGTTTTAAGATTAATTTAATTAATATTTACGCGTCTACTAATCCGACTGAAAGGAAAGTGTTTTTTGATAATTTGCACGAGTATTTTTTGCCTTCTGACGCCGTTATTATCGCTGGAGATTACAATTGCTATGATCACCATCTTGACAAGTTTGGTGGGAACTTTGTTCCTGCTAAATATCTTTCTGTTTTTCGTTCGACTTTTTCTTTGTCAGATGCCTGGCGTAAGTTTCATCCAAGGCTGCGTCAGTGCACTTGGTTTAATTCTGATTTTTCTATCGGTTCCCGGCTTGATAAGTTTTTTGTTTCTCAGAGATTTATGTCTGCGGTTAAATCCTGCGAAATTAAACCTTGCCCTTTTTCCGATCATGATTTTGTCTATCTTTCTATCCAGTCCTCTGGGAATAATTCCCGTGGTCCTGGTTGTTGGAAATTCAACAACTCGCTTTTAAATGATAGCGCGTTTTGTGAATATATTACAACTTGCATTGATGATCTTTCTGGTTGTCTGCAGCACTTTCCTTCAGTCAAGTCGTGGTGGGATTTCTTTAAGCATTCTATTCGTTCACAAATTACATATTTTTCTAAGAATAAGCGCAGGGAGCTCTCGCACGAGCGCGTTCTTTTGGTTAATCGCATCATTGATCTTAAGCTTAAATTAACTTCTGGTGATTTGTCGGTTAGCTCTGAAATTTCCGAGCTCGAAAGTGAACTGAAGGCCCTCACCTTGAAAGAGTTGGATGGCTCTAAGGTTCGCTCCAGAGTTCAGTGGCTTGAAGAGGGAGAAAGGCCTACTCGTTATTTTTTTAAACTTGAGCGTGAGCGCTTTGAGCGTAATATTCTTACTTCTATTCTAGATTCTAACGATGTCGAGGTTTTTACACGTAAAGAAATTGAGCGTGCACACGTGCAGTTTTATTCAAGTCTCTTTTCTAATGAACCTATTGATCTTCCTTCACAACAACGTTGTTTAGATTCCGTGGAAAAATTCCTTTCTCCTTCTCAAAGTATCTCGTGCGAGGGTCTCCTGTCTAGTGAGGAGTTATTGAACTCCGTCAGAAGTCTTAATACCGGAAAGTCACCCGGATCTGATGGGCTGTCGGTGGAATTTTATTTACATTTTTGGGAGTCTTTGGGTCCCCTTTTGCTTTGTGTTGCTAATAGATGTTTTGCTGACGGCGAAT
>NC_090892.1:2150352-2192124 GCF_036669925.1 Montipora capricornis
TTAATTGCATCTCTTGTTTGCACGCACGCAATTGAAATAGGAAGGTATTTTTGCCTCTAATAGTAAATATGTTGTTTGTTTCGATTCATTTTTCGCTGGAAAAGGATTTTGCCGAGATATTTCCAGCCTTTGTGAACTTTAATATCATGTTGTGTAATTTTCGAGCTTAACAGATTTGCATACGTGTGTTGAAATGTGATACGCGAGGATCATTTTGAGAAATAACCTCATCTTGGAGAATAAATATTTGACTTTGCTGAAACAATGGTCAAACTCAAGAGTTGCACGATTGAGATCTTTGTGTTGAATTTGCACATTTCTTGTCAAACTTTATAAAACTTGAAAGAAAAAGAAAACTAACAAAAACAAAACCTTGTATCTTGCCATCGTTTGACACCGATGCTTCACTGTTTCGCCGCCGCGGTATAAACTTCATCACGGCACCCGCTGAATCCGATGTCACTTCGATTTTGCGCTTTACTTTTGAGGCCAAAAGTACAGTAGCAAAATTGAACGTAGCAAAAATATCCCAAAATGTTTGTCGTTGATCGTAACTTTTTATATTCGGGGTTCAAAATTAATGTTGTTTTCATGTCGTAAATGTTGTTGCTGATGACAAAATATTTTATTCTCGATCGACCATCCTGAAAACTTCCTTCTGCTGTTCCTAAAAGCTGTCTATCAATATTTATTCACTTTTGCTTCAATATTTGTTTTGAATGAAGCAAGCTAACAAAATCTGTACCTTGCTTAGTTCGCATTTTTGGGCGTTAAAATAGAACTTTCGGTCCTTTGCTTCTGTTACGGAGTGGTATAATTTTTAGGTCACCCATCCAAATACTAACCCCGCCGGATACGAATTGACTTCAATGAACTTTTGTAAAATACAAAGCTGTCAGACGCTCAGAGTGCACGCCTAAACTTGTGGTAAAAGAAGTTGTGAGGGAACTTGGAAATGATCAACATTTCAGCGTAGAAGCCAATGTTATTTTCTTCAATCTTTCTGGGTTTGGTACTTTGCGAGTAACCACATGTCTTCTCAGGGGGCTATTTACCTAAGACTTTAACCACGGCACTACAATGATAGACAATACCAAAACAATATCATGCACTGTTAGAGCTACATATTACACAAGGACAACTTGAATCTCCTGTAAGACAACACACAGCTCAGTTGACATTATGAAATAAATCGCTGAGTTACTTCACTACCACAAGTAAGCAATGCGTGTCAATTTTTTCTAAAGAGGACAGGAATTTCTTCTTTCTGACAAATGATTAATTAATAGGCCGGTAGCCAGGTTTTTTATCCTCAGAAAAGGATTTGTTTCGTCATACGAACGTGTGAGGACCTGTGAGCCAAAGGGCCTCTGCTGGTATGACTTCTGGGTGACCCCTTAAATGGTCTTAATGACCCCCCCAACTTGAAAAAAATTGCCTGGAACGCTGCACGTACTACAGGCAACCCAGTGTACCCTCACGGAGGGTCTAGTTTAAACTACATATTATTGCTGCGTTAAGATTGTCAGTCCATTTGCTGAATGTGAAAACGCAACTATACTTAATAAAAACGAACTACAAAGAAAGAAAGGCAAATGATGATACGCATTTTTTGAAGATGCGTCTTAAAATATATGCATAATTAAGCAGGGTCAACTTTGTCTCGGTCACGCAATTCTAATATAGATGCTCGGTAAAGTTGTCTCGGGAGGAGGGCTGTCTCCGGTAACCGAGACCATATAAACAGGCCCTTATATTCCGAAGAGAAGTAGAACTGTTACTTATCAACGCTCTTTTTTTCATACGCGCATGCCGCACATGGAATGTTCTGCACGGTCGCTGAGATAAGCACAAGTTACATCTCCCTAGCCTTATTTAAGAGTTCACTACTTCAATATTATAATAAGGCCCTAGATCTGTACGACGTGGACGACATCAGAACCTGGAAATTAATCCGTCCCAGGTGCAACATAGCGAGGACTCTCCTTTGCCGCCGCCGTGCTGCTTCTAGCAATTTGAACTCTTGTTTCGCTTCCTTTTCATTTATTTTCATTTTTCGTCTATATATGAGTAGCTTTCGTTGTTATTTTTCATTAACGAGGGATCCACTGTAATTGGCTAGGCTGTAGTGGTCTCCCTGCCTTAGAATCCTATGTTCATAAGTATTGTATTCAAATTAGGTGAAGCTAAATATGTAAATAAATCTTTCGTACAATATAACAAGGGCTCAAAATATGCATCTAATATCCTAAATTTAAAAGTCTCTCAATATTAAATGAAGGCTTCTGGAAGATCATTCATTCATTCCAAAGGCAGACTGCTCGAGTTACGAATGATCGCTGGCCGGCCGCCCAGTAGCAGATCTAAAGTAAGGTATGTCTAGCTTATATCTATTTCCAGTAATACGAGTTTGCACTCTCTCGCACCCAGGGTATTTATCGGTTTGTCATGTCGAGTACACGCTGTTTTTCGTGAAAGTGACAATTTTTCGGATGAGCAGTGAATACAGGGGTAGGGAAATGCCTACAAAATAGCTTGCATGTATAAAGGAAGCTCCCGGTAACATAAATTACTCTGTTCCAGTCTCACAGATATGTTGTTGACTGTCACAAGGGGGGAGGGGTCACGGGCACCCGAGGACACCTTCCTGGCTACTCCCCTGCGAGTGTTTACGTCACCCCTTTTCTTAAACTTTGCTAAGATACGTAATCATTACGGCAAAAATTTGCGTGTACGGACCTTATTTTTAAAACCATTTGGTAGTTAGGTCATTTTGATCAGCTTGTTTCATTTGAAACCGAAGATCTATTTGAGATTCTCGGTAATTGGCAAAGTTTTGTATTTCTTTACATTACTGCTATTTACACATGATTCAGTCATAGTTACGTAAACGAGACACGAGGTTCGATATTCTCACAGCAGAAAAAAACGTTTTTCTTAAATCAAGCAAATGAGAACCTGTTTCTGACCAAGAGTATTTTAATTTTTAGCTGATAAAAAAGTTAGTGTGAACCTTTAGAGTCTCACTTTGAAATAATTAGGGTTTTATTTGAGGCTTATTTTGTCTGCTTAGCGAAGGCAATATTAGGAATTTGTGTGGCACAAACAACAAGATTTTGATCTTGGCATTGTGCTAATCTAAATTTGGGTTACATGCCAAATTTGGCGCTATTCCATTATCCTATCGTCAACCAGGAGATACCGGTAACAGTTGTGCCTCGAGATATTTAGAATTAAGTTAGATCGATAACATCTCCTCTCCCAAACGCCCAAATTCTAAGTTGTCCACAGTTCCTAAAGTGGGTTAAGGTTTCAAACAGTGGAAGTGATTATTCGAACTTCAGTTCGTTTGGTATCCGCATTATTCTAGGTCGTCAGGCTTAGCTATCTTATCCTCAGCTTCAAGTGTACCACTGTACTTAGATATTACCGATTTACTACTCGGATATTTTGTTCTTTTAAAAGAGATATTTAAAGCCCGTAAGCATTTCTCAAGAAGACCTCAACTCCTATCTCAGCCTAGCTGGTGCAAAGAGTGTTACATGGGTTTTTAAAGGACACATCTTGTGCCAGTACGCGATAAAATACGAATTCTATGGAGAAAAGAAATATGGTTTTTTTTTTCAACTTACTTCTGTAAATATTCTCAAACAAATTGTCCGTCGCTGCAAATTTGACAACTGGATCAAGCTTAACATTGGGGATCTTGATAGAGTTTACAGCAAACCTGAATACCCTTTCATCCAACCCTGTGTTGTTTTCTGAAAAAATGGCGCCTACAAAAAAGTGCATTCTATCAATTTGATGTAAGGAAACCCAGAAGAAAATTAGAAATTCTTCACTTCACTCAGAAGACATTAAAAATAACAGTTACCTATTTTCACAATCTTCTGCCCCTGCACGGAAAACAAGATGTGAAGTTGAATACAACAAATGATTCTGTGAACAGAGCACATAGTGGTAAATTGAGTTTGTTGTCGGTTTTCCGAACAAAGTCTGAACTAAAACATCTGCAACGTTGATTGAAAAATTAGCAATCATGTGATTCGCTCCTTTAATATTTTGGTTCATTTAAATTTACATGAGAGACATTTTGGCAATAGCAGTAAGCTAAGAACCCACCAGCAAACAGAAGCACTATTTAAGTGGACAACTGAACTTTACGGGGGACATTTTTCACACGCAAATTTTTTCTTTTAACTTTTCAGATGATAGCCACACACGACTAGGGCATGGACGACTGATTTTATCACAGAGTGCAGCTGGCGAGAAGCAAATCTGCGTCCGAGGTCATTTTTTTTTATAAGATACTAAGCAGTGGCAAAAGGCAAAAGGAAACGAGGAAAAAAAATCTATCTAATTCAGAGAAGCAAGTGACTTCTAAAAATTTCTGGATGATTGTTAAAAGCTGCGGTCTCAGTTAGACTTTAATTAAATAAACGTCCCTCAGTGTGTACTTCACTGATTTTAATATAAATTGCGGATGATTTAAATTTTAAATTTGCTACTTTTTCGATAAATTTGATTTAATTTCCGTTTTAAATAGAATTTCCTTGTCTGTAAAGTAGGAAATGCAATGTTTATGGACTGATGCACTATCCAGAGAATTTTTAAAGGCCTTTTCAAGAAAATTCACAATTAAAATTACGTATTAAGCCTGAAATACTTTTTAACTGGGACATGCAGAAATACAGATCATTGCATTTTTTTATAATGGCCTTTATCAAGCCTTTAAATAAAGAATGGAAGATCGCATATTTTAGCGGCAATTTTTTAGGTTCAAACTCTTCCAGATGCTTTCTGAGTAATTAATGCATGAATTGGCTAATAAACAATAGGGTTTGGTAAGAACCAATCAAATCTTTTGTTTTGAAAGCGAACGCGAGCCCTGGATGGCGCAATAGACCTTTTTCCGATGTATTAAAATCCAGCTTGAAAGAGAGGTTTACAGGCCAAAGACAAAGGAAAGTGTATGATGTGCAAATGTTTTCCACGTTCATTCCAACGTGTTTCTATTGTTTTTATCCTAATTGCCTCAATATCAAGCTGAATGATCAAAAATAAGACACAAACAGCAGTGATAAACATATTGAACTTGTTCATTTTGATTATGACTTGACGTTTCGTATGTGCTCTACATACATTTTCAAAAGTAACCGTTGAAATTTAAAACAGCTATTTATATGTAACAAAGCGGATGAGGGGACTGTAACCTAGATTAAGCAAATACTTAACAGTAAAATATATAATAATAATAAAAACATTTTTATAAAAACATATTTTGATCAAACGGCGATGGCCCAAGAACAAAAGTATTTACGATCAAGCTGAATATTTGACATTTCGAAAATGGCCTATTTAAAGCGCAATTTTTCCCTGATTGCGTGGTACGCGTGCGCGTGTTTCTTCCACTTAACCATCTTGAATTTTTTCATGTATATTATGAATTACTTAATAGTCGAGAGTGAGGTCGTTACAGCAAAATCTCAAACTGACCCTTGCCGTATTGACCGAGTGATAGCGAGGTCAATACAGATAGGCCGAGGTTTGAGATTTTGCTGTAAGGACCGAACGGTCATTATTATATGGCGAACAGAACGGTTCTAAAGAAGGGAAAACTAAGTTGCATAATCCATAATCGGCCCTTGGGGCGTTACGGGAGATAGACAATTTTTTTGCAAGGGCCAGCTGAACAAAGTGGAAGCGCCGGATCTTGGGAGATCTAACCAGCAAATAATTTGAAGATTTAAATATATATATATTATATATATTTTTTATTACCACCACATTACCACCCCTTATTTTTCAGACGTTCTAACAACCTCGGCGACGTACTTATCAAATCCACATTACCTACCAACCCACAAACGCAGCCTCTTAAAGGATCATACAAATGCGGCACGCCATAACACCAAACCCGATTTAAAACTCGGTTTGCCCATCATGTCACGCATGTGCACAACTATTGATGGCAACTGCATTGACTGTAACTCCAACTGGACGCTCCGTGAGCATAAACTGGGTTGCCTGTAGTACACGTTACACAAAAACAGACAGTGATTAAACAAATCTTTTTCTGACGTTAAAAACTATGGTTCCCTATTAATCATTTGCCAGAAAGAACACGGCTACAATTTTCTGTCATCTTTATGAGGAAACGGCTCGCTTTAAATTTCAACCCACGTATGCGTAAAATTTGTTGAAGCAAACAACATATTTGCTATTGAAGGCAAAAAAACCCTCCTATTTCAATTGCGTGCGTGCAAACAAGAAACACAATTTCGTGTCACAAACCATATGCAATTAAATAAATTTCTCACAGTTTAGGATCAAACCCGTTTTCTGAAGAACCTCTACCGTGAAGAATCAAATGTAAATGTGCTTTTAGTTGACCGCTCCCTACAAGGGCTTTGCAGGATCAACCGGCTCGACGGGATCGGATCGAATGCATGTGAAGGTGCCCACGGCTGCCGCCATACGATCCATGTGTGATCTCGGAGCAGACCCAGCCATATGTAATTGACTGGAGGTCGATTTTGAGGAGGGGGAAAACCGGAGTACCCGGAGAAAACCCTCGGAGCCAGATTGAGATCGACGGAAAACTCACCCCACATGCGACCCAGGGTTGAACCTGGGTCTCAGAGGTGGGAGGCCTGGTTGATGATCACTAAGCCATCCTGACTCCCCAACAAGCTTTCTTTTAAATAATTCTTCACTGTCAAATTTCCACTAATTTCTTTTTGCCTGAAGACTGTGCAGAGTTAAGTACAAAATAAATGTAAACAGCCAGACAACTGAGATGCGACTTCAGTAAACACAGATGCATTCAAGGCGTTGGTTTCAGTGTTGTACATAACATCAGCATTAGTAAAATGCTCGCCGGTAATTCGACGGTCGATCCAAAGACGCAATTGTTGTCGTAGTCCATTATTCGTCGGTTTGAAGAGTCCAGATGTTTATTCTTCACCGCCTGTCTTGTTTATCCAATTGACGTTCCATTCTTGAGCTCCATAAACGCTGGTTTTCACTAGCGACGGAGACGCAGTCAGAGTCGTAATTAGAAGCGCAGAGCGCTATGATCTAGTGAAAATCAAACTGTCGGAGTCGGAAGCAGAATACCGATTCGGCTTATGACTCTACGGCTTACGATCCAGTGAAAAGTGCATTGTTGGAGTCGAAAGCAGAGGCGGAAGAATAAACCAATCACAATACTCGATTCCAAGCGTTGTGATTAGTTGGTTCTTCCGCATCTGCTTCCGACTCCGACAATCTAGTTTTCACTGGATCATAAGCGATGGAGTCATAAGCGGAGTCGGAAGAAAGTGGGAACGTTCTGATTCTTCTGACTCCGATTTCGTCGAGCTTGTGACTCCGCTTACGATTCCTATCTTTGATTTTCGCTAGGTCATAAGCGCTCTTACGACTCCGATTACGACTGCGACTCCGAAACTTTGAAACTTTTGGCCCAGGGTCTGGACATAACGGAGACGGAGAAATTAATTCGGAATGCCATAGCCTGCAAATCGTTAGATGAGAGAGTACGTCAACGCTGCCTCGAGAAGAGCAAACACCTTAGCCTTGATTCAGCCACTGATATAGACTGAATGTTCGAATCAACCAAGGATGGCATGCAAGTTATGGCCAGAGAAGACCCTAGCGTAGCGGTCAATACAGTAACATCAAAACCTGGCCCACCCAAAAGGCGAATAAATCAAAAGAAATACAAACAGCCACCAGAGACAGGTGACCAGCAGGAAAAATTTGGAAAGTTTGGTTATCGTGCCCACAAGCCAAAACCGAAATGACGTCTAGCCAAGAATGAACCCTGAAACAAATGTAACAAACTAGGGCACTTCGCCCAAGTGTGCAGATGTCAAAAGAACCGAGTTAACTCACTCAATGAGGAGGTCTACCCCAGTGATGATGAGGAAGACGCCAATGTACACCTACTACATATAGCTAGCCTAGAGATGAACGGTGTTACTAACAAATTACACTGCTGCAATGAAGATGAATGGTGGGAGATTTTGGAAGTGGGTAACAGTACCCTAAGATGTCAGCAGGACACTGGCGCGCATGCTAATGTCATTACCATCTCCCAACTTCAACAAGTAGCATCAAATACCCAGATCAAGAAAACCAAGCAGATCCTAGTGTCATTTAGTCAGCACCGAATGACACCAAGAGGTTATACCACCTTCCCTGTAAGATTCAAGGACCGAGAGTCATGGGTGAAGTTCTGTCATTGACAGCAAGCGAAACCCCATACTCTCGGGCAAGTCCTGTCAAGCCCTTAACCTGGTGCAGCGAGTACGCCAGCTAGACATAGACCTCAAGGAGCTCGTAGACCGACACCCTGATCTAGAGAATGCATCAGGAGCCATGTCTGTAACATACTTCATTAAAATTGACCCAACTGCTAAGCCAGTAGTGCAGAATCTCTACGTAATTTTAAGTCTCTTTTACACAGTTATTATAATAGCAAGTAAGACACGGCATTCATGGAAAACAGGCTTTTTGGCTTGTGTATACTTAATTGAATAATTTTAAAACTGTAATTTAGTTGAACAATGTAACTTTAGTTTTTTATTTTGAATTGATGATTTTTTTTAAAACCGTGCATAAATAAAGATTTATTGATTCATTGATTGATTGGCCTCCGCAGACAACCAGCTGTACTCCTTCCCAAGATCGTGGATAAACTAAAAGAAATGGAAATGGAAGGATACCTAGCCAAAGTGATGCAACCAACAGATTGGGTGAACTCCATGGTTGTCTCAATCCGAGGAGAAAAGATCAGGATTTGCCTAGACCCGGCGGACCTGAACAAGGCAGTCAAACGCGAACACCACCCGATACCTACAGTAGAAGCAATTGTAGCCAAGATACCTGATGCTACAGTCTTTACAGTCCTTGATGCCAAGGGCGGGTATCTTCAAATGAAGCCAGACTATGAGTCCAGCCCTCTGACAACAATGAACACTCCGATTGGAAGGTACAGATGGTTAAAACTCCCTTTTGGTATTAAATCAGCCCCTGAAATGTACCAAAGAGTCATGGATGAAATGCTAGAAGGAATAGACCATCCATACGCGATGATGGATGACATACTCGTTGCGGGGCGTGACATCTCATACCACGATTAAGTCCTAGAGAAAGTACTCTACCTTGCCAAGAGTTACAACCTGATGCTTACCTTTTTACAAAGTTAGAGTTCGAAAACAACAGGTGCCGTGCGTGGGTCACATCATTTCCCCGGAAGGGCTAAAACCAGACCCCGAAAAAGTACGAGCCAAGCTGAAGCATTCCAACGGCTCAAAGATCTATGTTGCACAGCGCCGGTACTGGCATATTACGATGTTAAGAAAGAAATAACCATACATTGTGACGCTAGCAAAAATGCAGTCGGTGCAGTCCTGTTGCAAGAAGGAAGACCAGTAGCTTACGCGTCTCGCAAACTTCGCAAATCGGAGCTCAACTGGGCGCCCATAGAGAAAGAAATGTTAGCGATTGTGTTCAGTGCACACAGGTTTAGAGAATACATATCCTGGGGAAAGCCACACTGGTACAAACTGACCATCAGCCACTTGAAACGATACTGCGCAAACCTATGTCAGTGGCACCGTTGCGCTTGCAAGCGATGATCCTCAAAGTGAGTTGATTTGACCTCAAAGTTGAGTACCTTCCATGGTAGAAAGAATTTCAATCTCCGAAGCAAAGTATGCTGGACTCAAAACACAGCCAATGAACTTCACGCGCTCTACACCATGATCCAACTGGGGTGGCCAGAAACAAAACAACAAGTCCCACACAGTATCCGGCAGTATTGGCACACACGTGATGAGCTAGCAGTTCTAGATGGTGTCATTTTCCGCGGCATGAGGATCGTAATACCCCCATCCATGAGGCCGGCAATGCTCGCAGTCATACATGGAACACACCTCGGAATTGTAAAGTGTAAGCAAAGAGCGAGAGAAGCCCTTTGCTGGCCTGGAATGAGTGCTCCGATTGAAGAAAAAGTCAAGGATTGTACCATCTGCCACGACTATGCTCCGGCGCAACAGAAAGAGCCACAGATACTATGTCCCATCTCTGACCTCCCGTGGGCAATGGCTGCATCAGACATATTCACCTTTGAAAGCGAGCAGTTCCTAGTCCTTGTTG
The DNA here is from genome assembly GCF_036669925.1 of Montipora capricornis. Classification (NCBI taxonomy): domain Eukaryota; kingdom Metazoa; phylum Cnidaria; class Anthozoa; order Scleractinia; family Acroporidae; genus Montipora; species Montipora capricornis. The sequence continues at coordinate 2,160,517 of NC_090892.1, forward strand.
ACTCCTATTCCAAGTACATTGAGGTCACAAAATTGAAAGACTGAACGTCCCAGGAAACGATCCAAGCTTAAGAAGAGCATTTTGGGCGGCACGGAATCCCAGCGAGGCTCATAACAGACTGCGGTGTCCAGCATGCAAGCAAGGAGTTCACAGACTTTGCTAAAAGCTATAACTTTGAACATGTCCTGGTCAGCCCCAAGCACCCCCAAGCAAACGGGGAAGCAGAAGCTGCAGTCAAAACAGTCCCTGTGGAGGAAAAACGAGAACAAGAACAAAGCCCTTCTAGACTACAGAGCCACCTCCATCCCAGGAATTGGCTTGTCTCCATCTCAGCTCTGCATGGGCTGCAGGCTGAGGACCACCTTACCAATGGCAACTAGTCTACCGAGACCTGAGACCTATAACACACAAGAAATAAAGAGGAGCTTTCAGAAAGCCATGGACAAGCAGAAGTACCACTATGACCGTCACGTTACCAGAGAATTGCCTCCGCTCAAACCGATTGACCATGTGAGAGTGAAGCCGGAAAATGGGTCAAAGGAGTGGAAAGCATCAACCGTAGTACAAAGTCATGCTTCTCCACGGTCGTATGCGGTAGTTACAGGCAGCCGTAGAATCAGACGTAACAGGGTGGCCTTGAGAGCCGATCGTCCAGAATCACATGCGGGTTATCAGCTGCGCCATGCAATCACACTCCAGCAGCCAGAACCAGAACAGGAATCAGCCACCCCGGACACCGATACAGCACCACAGCCCCCTTCTGGGGAAATGCTGATGCGAAATCCGGTTCAAGTTTTTGGGAACGGTCAAGAACCTACGATCACTGAAGGGAGCACAAGGAAAGATCCAGTAGGTGTCCCCGAGAGATCTGAATTCCGAGGTTCAGCCTCATATGAAACGCGCAGCGGCAGACAAGTCAGAAAGCCAGTCAAACTAGATTTATAGCAAGCCAAGAGACTACTCATGACATTGAGAACGATAGATTTTATTGTCTTTTAAAGTCTTCATGACTTTGTTGTTGTTAAAAGAAAAAAAAAGGGGGGGGGATGTCCTATACCGCTGGACTTATTGTATCGCACCTACAATTATTGTTTGTTGTAGTTGTAGTCCTAACCAATCATATTAAACCACGCTCGTTGACTTGTGATCCAACATGGCGTACATGTGGTGAATACATAACAGCTTCCTTAGTGCGTGCAATAACCGTTTGCTCAGTGCAACTGCAAAGACATGCATGACATACATGACAGGAAAACGTCCACCAGAGCAATTTGCAGTTAGGTTTTTTTGCAGACTGTTTAAAGAAGAAGCGAGTGTTTTGTTATCTTGAAACTGAACTTATTACCAAAGCTTAAAAAACTAGAAGACCTCAAAATGGGACAAGACATTACAAAACAATTGAACTTGTGAACGTGTGAGCCAAAGGGCCACTGCTGGCACGACATCTGGGTGACCCCTCAAATGGTCTTAATGACCACCTTACTTGAAAAAATTAAGTGGAACGCTGCAGTTTAATACAACCCAACACAGCGCCCTCTGTTTTTGTGCAACAAGTACCACAGGCAACCCAGTGTAGGCTCATGGAGCGTCTAGCTTAATATACTCTGCCCACCGGATAAAGTCTGCACATTTCTACTACCCCCTGAAACCTACCAAAGATATGCGCAGGAGACTGAAGGCACAAAGATACTACTTAGCAGGGAAGTGACGTTTCTGACGTTTCGGTCAAAGACCTTCTTCAGTTACTACAACTTTGAATAAAAACGAACCTTAAATGAGATTCAAGTGCTAGTGATTATGTAATGACAAGTGACAACTATCAAATAAGGTACAATATTACAAAAAAGAACAAAAAGTGGTACTAATTAATTATCGGTTTTCTCATGACGTCACGACGGCCATGTCGGAGCCCTTAAACAAAGAAACGGCGGCCATGTTGGAGGCCCGACCAAATCCTCCGGAAATTTAACTCTATTATTATGCAAAAGTTTTCTTTTGTTTTCGATGAAAAACTAGGCTGATAATCACGTGAGTGAAAACCAACAATAGACGACAAAGAAGCAAAATCAACGAGGCGAAAAATAATGAATAAACCGAAAAAAAGACGCTACGAAACAGTAAACAGAGCTAATAAACAACAAAATTCCTGGAGGGGGCCCTTAAACAATATTCATTATAATAAGTTCCCCAGGTATGGCCTCTCAGTCCACCAACTTTTTGGAGTGCCTGCATCCTGACATCAGTTCATTTCTCTTGTTGAGTGTTGACATTTCCGGTTTACATAGGATGAAATACTTCTCCCATAGCCACAAGTTGCACTTTTTGGACACACAACGAGATGATTATTTGGGGTGTACGGGGTCAGGGTTTCCCACATATACTCTCTCTCTCTCTCTCTCTCTCTCTCTCTCTCTCCCTTTCTCTCTCTATATATATACATTAGTTAAAGAAAAAGACATTCATCCTCTCAGCCGTACAACCAGTCTTGCATTATTATTTCGTTTTTAATGCACAACTATTTCACCTGGTTCATTGGCAGCATGGACAGCTGTATACAAATTTGCTCTTCACCGCCAAAAAATGTTGACTTTGAATTGTTCACTAATTGGTCTGTATTCGTTAAAGTAGTGGTTTCCCCTTTCCACATGGGAAGAACCACTGTCAATTCATTGATAATAATCAATTGCTGCTTTAAGAAAGAATGTTTCAACGAAGCAACGAATAGTTGCAACGAAATGACAAAACACCAAGAGGAAATTCAACCAGAGACGACTTTCGTCACCTGGATGAAACATGTTTTTGGCATCTTTTCCCCAGAAATTTGAATTTCGCTAAGATTCCGCGAAACTTCTATGAATTCCGCACGTTTATGTTAAATAAAATTTGCTTGTAGTCTACAATTGTAGTTTGAGTTCGCATAATATCAAAAACGGGTTTACTTTTTGCTAATGGGCGAAACCATTGATGGTTATTTTCTCAATTCCTTGCCCAAAATGAGTTTTGGTCACGTTTCAAGAGATCTAAGTTTGTGCGCGCTTCAATAATTGCTTGGATTCGTTATCAAAAACACAGTGGCTTATTGCTGTTTGCCTTTGGTTATAAAAATAAAACCGCTTTTCACATGTTTTTGATGGGCTTAAGAACGATTACCTTTTTGTTTCATTGAATAAACAAAAAAAAACATGACGTCACGGCGGTCATGTTGGTGTACCTATAAAACAATTCGCCCTTGTCACACGGCGGCCATATTGTCCTGGGGACCAAAAAAGCTTTGTTTTACCACGCCAAGCCTCACCCCCATGGTTTCCACTGCGAGGCTTGGCGTGGTAAAACAAAGCTCTTTTGGTTTCCCGGGACATTATGGCCGCCGTGTGACAAGGGCGAATGGAACGGCGGCCATGTTGGTGTACCCAACTAATCCTCCGGGAATTGAACTCTATTATCATGCAAACGTTTTCTTTTGTTTCGGTGAAAAAACAAGGTTACTGATCACGTGAGTGGAAACACTCTATTAAAAGCAGTCGCTTTGTTTAAGGTTACAGACTGTTTTCTGTTTCATTTGATGAAGACAACAAAAGAGCGATCGGCATTACATTAAAAGCAATCGCTTCGTCATCGGTTATCCATGAATGAACACAGAACACAAATGATGATAACTAGAAAAACGTCCCGGTGCAATGAGTACTGATATTCGCTAAGTAATGTTGTCGAAATTTAAGGTTTGCTTGTTTGTTTGTTTGTTTGAGCAGGTTGAAGTTTTGGCAGCTATTCAGCTGATGTGGACCTGCTATACCCACCCACCCATATACTCACAAAGGACAGCCACAACAACGGGAATTTCATCCTCTACTCTTCTCGAATCACGGTGTGTGGGTTCTTTAACGTCTCACAGGGAACTAATGAACTTGGAAGATATTTGTGAGACGGGGCCTACGGTTAATAGTCCTTATCCGAGAAGACTTGAAAGTCTAACCATTTGCGGATGTAATTACAAAGGAAGCACTTTCTCCTCAGTTATTTAAAGACCCTAAGTGTTGGTCCGGCCGGAGTCGAACTCACGATCTCACGCATCCGGTGCTCAACCAACTGAGCCACCGGTGCGCGGTAAAGTCCGTCGGTGGTGGGAATTTTTAACCTCATTTTCAACACAATCGAGCACAGAGTTGCGCACCGGCACAGATACAGCCCTCACTTACAGAGGTTTATGAGGCCCAAATAAGGCGTCTTTGGGAAGAGAACCACTATTTGAGAATTTAGCACAACTCCAATATTACTTAGCTGAATGAAGTCCTAGCTCAGCTTCAACTAGCAAATGCTGAACGGACGTTGCTAAAGCAGAGAATTGCAGAGACTGAGATTTTAATCAACTGGTCCGCTGATGCACAAAACATATTGAGACACCAAGCATACTGAAGCGCATTTTCTCACCTGCCTACCCCTGTGTTCTCTCTAAATCCTCTTCGTGCGTGTCCGCACATAAAGCCTTGTGTTAACAGCACCTTAATGTGCAACTTTCCAAACCCCTCTCTCCTAGGTATGCACGCCGACAATTTTGCGACGATTTAAAATTCATCTTCGCAGAGTCTCGGAACAATTCCCTCAGTGCAATAAACAACAAAAGGCTTTGTTTGGGCTTGAGAAGAGGAATTTGATTCACTACAATAGGCCATGTCAGTGATACGTGAAATCCTTGCCCAGCATGGATTTCCAATTAGTGAATCTGTGACAAAATCTCTCAGTTAGCATGTGTCGCCTTGCTTTTTTTGTTTTCTTTAATAACTTAAATCTTATTACGTAACGATTTTCTTGTGAATACTATTAGAACTTACACAAATTTATGACGTTTCTCCACTATTATGCCTCGAATCAAATATACATTATTGTCTGTCTAGGGATTCTCTTCGCCGTCTTCATTGTTCGCTCCACAAGAGTTACTTACAATATCTGTAAGCTCTTGAGCAGGTATCAAATCCCCCTCTCTCCACCTAATTTCTAGTGCGCCAGCATCGTTCCCCGGGGGTGGGTGTACTTCCTATTAATGAACTAATGGGGATGTGCCGCTGGATGGGGTCGCATTTTCACGACTGGATTGACTATTATGGGATTGCATTTGCAACAGAGTTCCCGATAGAGTTAAAAAATAGGGACGCAAATTGTCGGGATTTTGGAGGTAAGGAAATTCTGGCTAGTGGGATTTAAAAGTGGAAAGATTGGCAGTAAAAAAAAGTTGTTACAGAAAGAACTGTAGCGCTGTCGACTTAATATTTACCAGTCGCATTACATTCAGTCTTGAAATTACAATTAAAATTCTACATGTAAGGTTTATGCATAAACAGAAAGTCACTAAGTTGGGGTCGCTACAATCACATTTACCCAAAAGTGAATAAGATGGGGTCTATAATTGGCCATAAAATAGATTGTGAAGGGGAAGGGGTTCTGAGAGGCCAGCGGCACATACCCAGCGAAAATTGACCCAAGTACCCCCTCCCGGGCATCGTTCACTTCCCAACCAAAGCCTTGTGGAGGAGGAAGAAGAGGAAAGGAAAGGATTTTTAATTAAGTGTCTAGCCTTCTAGCGCTGGAGCAGTAATTGGGGACACTGTAAACTGAAATCAACAAATTAACGCAATCAAATCAAATGTTATCTTTTGATGTGAGGGGAAAACCGGAGTACCCGGAGAAAAACCTCTCGGTGCAGAGTAGAAAACCAACAAACTCAACCCACATATGACGCCAAGTCTGGGAATCAAAACCGGGTCACATTGGTGGGCGGCAAGTCCTCTCACCACTGCAGACACAAAGATAATTATGTGCGCACATTCTTCATATTGCAGAAACAACTCCCAACACTATCACAGTCAGATCTCCAGATACGGATATGTTTGTTTTCCTTCTCTCAAACGTATTTAGCATTGCAAATAGTTTTCTCCTGGACATGGGTGTTGGTAACAAGGTGATCTCGGTGAGGGGATGTGTCGAGCAAGTCTTGGCTTTCATAGCATCACTGGTTGCGACACCTCTAGTGCCTTTGTCCAGAAAGTGACGAGCAACGAGATAAAGATTAAAGAACAGAAAAGAGCATGAGAGAAGAGGTGACGAAAATTAAGAAATTTAAGCGGAGAAATCCTCGAGAGAAGCCGAGGAAGGAGAAGAAGAGAAAATTTCAATGAAATCAACGAAAAGCTAAGAAAAATAGAGCGAGAGCCAAAACACTTACTTACAACGGTTAGCTTTCAGGTAAAGTTTTCCTTCTTAATATATACCTCGCTGCCTCACATATTTTGTAAAACTAGCTAAAAAAACGAAGAAGGCCTCAAAATGTTCGCTGTGTTTACAGAGATATTTCTGACATATTTCAACAATCATATGTACATGCTCTTTGTGTGAAATGGACTCGGTCCAGTTGTCAGCTGCTTTAAGTTGTTTGACTGTGAAATTGCAGTCGAGTAAGCAAATTTACTACGCTTTATGTTGACTTTTTTAATTAGTAAAGATTTTTGCTATTGTTCTGAAGTGAAGAGAGAGGGAGTAAAGATTGTCAGTCAAACGGAAAATGTTGTGAAAGAGATTACTGTGCATGTCATTTCAGTTTTAGTTGCTGATTAAAATTGATGGTTATTGTTTGCAAGGCTTGTTTGTTTACTACATGCTGTCAGTTCAGGTGTTTCATCTGTTTGATCACTGTAAACTGTACATACTAATGACGATTAATTTTGTATTTTATGCAGAAGCATAATTATTTCCATAAACACTATACACTTTTTTTTTATAAGAACCTTTTTTATAAGAACAGGGTCATAACGAGGTATATTTTTTCATAACTGATCCCGTATTTTTGCCCGTAATTTTGATCCCTGATCCAAAAAACATTGAGAATCTTGATCCCTGATCCCGCAAAAATTTGTTAAGTCTGATCCTAGATCCCTGATCCCGAAATCACGGGTTTTGATCCCAGATCCCGGAGCTGTGATCCCTGATCCCAACCCTAAAAAAGGCTGTTGATCCCATGATCCCATATACCTCGTTACGACTCTGATAAGAACGTTGAGGCTGAGATTAACCAAAATTATTAAAGAACGTATTAAGAACATTCAAGTCGATTGAGAAAGTTTTTATTTTGGTGTTTGTATTTTAAATGAAAGCATGAAAAAAAGGTAAAGAAATGTAAATTAACCAAAATACTTAAGGGCATATTTAGTCTAACATAACAATGGTTTTGTTATTGAATGACACAGTCCTTATTTACAATCGTTTATACAAACTATTAATCCTCAACACCATCAAAGCAAGCACTTTGATAGGTTTCCTAGTCACGTCTGCAAGATTTCAGTTGGCCGCCATTTTGGTGTACCATATTGGCCCCCGGAAATAAAATTCGCCTTGCCACGAGAACGCGTTCTTTTCATTCATGAACTGGTACACATACGCATCAAGAAAATCTTGAAACGTTGCAACTGTTGAAAGTTAATAGGAAAGGTCATGTGCTAAAACCAGGAACACCGGAAGTATGCCGTCACGCATGGCGAATTCGGAAATTAAAAATGCTGAATATTTAAAACGAAAAAAAACAGTTTTGAAAAAATTTAAATCTGGATTAAATGTAGTGTAGGTAAAAATTCTCGAGATTTTTATGTTAGAATTTCGTGTGACGTCACGTGAAAAACGATCTACACAGTTCACCAAACAGTTCACCACGTCCGCCATATTAAATTACAAAGCCGTAAAAGGCGATTGGTGGAGGCAATCAACTTACTACGGTGATTCACCATGAAATTTCACCATGATTGGATATTATATTTTCTTTGTTTGAATTATCCAATGAATGCGATTCTCGTCTGAGTAATTTAATACTTTAGTAAACTGCAGTGCGAGTCAGCGAGTGTGTATTCTATGAAAACGGGACGGTGTGTTCCGATCGATTCTTTTCATCGTTCATTCATTTGAAATTTTCTTCGATCTGATTGCTGGCTTGCTTACGAAATCATCGTTATGTGTGGTAAGATATGTCTTCCATTGCTGTAGTAGTTTACTTTTTGTGAATTGCCGTACTGTGATTCATTTACTCGAGCTAACTGCTTATTCTTTTCTAGGAATATTTGCCTATTTGAACTTCTGTGTTCCACGTAAGCGGAAATACATTCTCGAACTTTTGATAAGTGGTCTTCAGAGACTGGAGTATAGAGGATACGATTCGGCAGGTTTGTGATTCTCACTTCCATTCCTTTGTGATCCTATATTTATGGTGCTTTGGACTGGATCGTTATATTAACATTTCTTGAAATATTATAATATTACAGGAGTTGCATACGATGGACACGGCAAAATGAGGTGGGTCTTGCATCATGCATTAGCCTCGCATAGGATCATTTGACCTTGTAGATAATTTGACAAATCTTAGCTGGCTGTTACTTCGTGTAGAAGACACACATGACGTAAAACAATTGAACAAAAATCGTGAAGCAATACCCAATCAGAATTCTAAATCCCTAAAAGTAAAAGCCTGTCCTCTCGTACTACAATTCACATGCCTATGATTAAGCTTACATCATCGTGGAAAATTACAGTTCACGAAAATATGGCAAAAACTAGTACTGCAATAGTTGAAAAGTTTGTAGCTTTCGCAAGTAAGTAAGATTTGTAAAGCTAATAGGAACGGAAGAAAATCTGATCTATCCACACCAGTAGTCGGAAAATATCAGCCCAGTGTCGTGTATGTCATGAAATAAAGATTGCCAACGTGGATTGCAATTGAAATTCATTTGATTTGTTTGTCTCTAAGTCGTTGCTAACAAGAGGAGAATGCGATCCGACTCTATTTAGATGGATGCATGGCATGTCTCGTGATGGACCATTTGTGTTTTCCATAGCTTTTTCCACTATCACGTTTCTTTCCAAGAATTTCAGAGTATATGGCTGCTCCGAGTATAATTATTTCAAGACGGTTTAATTTAACCTATTAAACCTTGCATATTTTTGCAGTTACTTGCCGTAAATTGAAAGAGAGAAACGCTCCTCGCACTTTTATGGACAATTTATTTAATTATTTTGTCTTAAATTGTCCAGATAAGGGCTAGATTGCAGAATACCTGGCCCGCAAAATGCTGCACCCGCAGTCCTGCAGCCCCAAAGTCGTCAGTTGTAGTGATAATTGCTGCTCCTGTAGGCCCGCAGTCCCGTTGTCGCCAAAATGAATAACAACACTGTTCCTTAATCGAGCGCATCAATGCCTGTTTCTTACAACAACAACAACAAAGCAAAATACATTACTTGTACCCTTTCTTTAATCTGTCGCACCGAATATCCTACGTTTGTGAATCATGTGATCACAGACACTTTTCAAACACCCAAGGTATTCGTTCTATTAGCGCGCTACATCTATACCTCATTCTTTAATCGATGAGCCAAAACAAGCGCGCTATGCTTGAATTTACCTCGCTCTATAATCCACAAGCCACCATTAACTATTTACAAGCGCTCGCTTCAGTGATTAGGCCAAAGCACTTTCCTACAATTTTAGCTTTCATTTTGCGGTTTGTTCAACTACACAATTAAAAGTTCTACACTTATAATCCTTGTAAAACTAACCTAATCTTAGTTATTCCTCGACTACTGCACTGCGGCACTGCGGTGGCAGCCGATCAACTAACCCAGACTTCATTATTCATCGCACATGGCAATGCAGTAGCAGTCTTTAAACTCACTCAGATTTCAATATTCGACGACAACGGAACTGCGGCACTGTGGTAGCAGTTGTTCAACTGCCTTAATTACATAATTATTTTGTTTGGTCGGCGGGACCAAGAAGCAAGAAATTTGTGCCGTTCAAAGTGGGCTGGGTATTCTGCAATTACTCCCATATAAGTGCTAGGAACACGTCTCCCGTCTTAACCGGCAGTTAAATTTATTTCATTTTTGCAGTAATTTGTTTATTAATTAAACAAGGAAGCATGGTGGAGAAGGGGGTGGAGGGGCTTAACCCATTGACACCTGGGAGTGAGACTTATCAGATTTTACTCTGTCACATGCCAGACTATTTTAATCGTCAACTGGGGGCGTAATAATACCCATAATCTGTAATACAAATTAAGAGGTGTGGTTTAATCAAGAGAGGGAGGGGCAGGTCACATAAAAAAAAAAAAATTACTGAATGTGTAGGACTGCAGCCTTGCAGCTAAATTGATCAACTAACAAAATAATTAACTACTGTACAACAATTTTAGAATCCCATCTGAAAAAAAAAAGGCAAGTCATATAAAAAAACTTGGTTATCAAGGTCTTCAAAGTGAAGCATAGTTTGCTTCCTTTTACCGTTTTCACTGAGTCTAAGCTTAGAGGCCCACTTCTTGAAATCAATCCAATGACTGCAGTACGAATGATTTAGAGGGCCAAGTACTGTTTGGAACTGTAGAAAATCCAATCCCAACAAAATTCTACTAAGGAAACCTTCATTTAATTTCCATTCGGTAGTTGAAATTTTATGTGTTCTAAAATCATTTCAACCTGATCAACCATTACTACAAATAAGGATATAGTTAGTTCTATTTAAGTTTAAAATGCCAACCAGAATGGGTGTAAATGACAATTTTGTATCAGTATGTACAGATTTCAATTTTAGCATCTGGAAGTTAATTTCTTGAAGCAAATTTGTAATCAGAATTACTTTTTCTTAGTGTTTTGTAGGACATAAAAAGTTTGTTTTGTTTTGTCGCATTTGTCAGTAACAGTTTTATAGGGGTAATGAGAATATTTTTCTTTTGTATTGTTGTCTCGTTGTCATTTTTGTAATTTTATTAGGTCTTGGTTTGTGGTAGTATAGGTACAATTTTTATCCCACCTGACTTTGTTAGTTTCTCTTAATACAACTGAAATTTTGTGTATTATGTTCCAAAACCTTCTAAAACTGAGTTTCTTGCTATCAGAATTTGTGCATATATAGTTGTAAATAATATTGTTTTCTGAATTATTTTCACCAGTCTCTGCAGTTCAGTGAAAAAGTATTTGAAAGGAAATTGAAAGTTTATAAAGAAGTTTCAGGGGATACAGATTATCCTTTTGTTCTAAAAGCCGTATTAACCCATTGACTCCCAGGGGTTCCCCATTGACGAGTAAAATCGTCTGGCGTTAGACAGGGTAAAATACTAAATCTGGCTGGTTTCGGCCGGTTTGGACGTCAAAGGGTTAACTAGTCAGATAATTGTTGATGCATGATTAAAATACGAAAACTGCTATTAATGGTACAATAATTATGATTGTGTTTTTTGTTAAACTTAATAGCATTATCAAAAAGCGAGGAAAAGTTGCTGCCCTTGATGAAGAAATCCAGGGTAAATATCACAGCTTGCTGGTTTTGGCTTGATTAACTTTTTCATATGCAGTTTATTTGGGAGCAAGAGAAAGCCCTTCTTGCCTTCTAAATTTCATTTTGATTTAATTATAGCCCACAGTGATTTTGAAACTCAGGAAGACCTTTCAAATCATTGCGGTATTGCACACACACGGTGGGCTACACATGGTGAACCAAGCGGTGTTAATAGCCATCCTCAAAGATCAGACCTGAACAACGGTAAGGATGTAGTGAATAATAATTGTAATTATTGGAAAGTGGTGTGAACCCAGGAGTTACATACCTCGATAGAATTTTATCGTCTGGCCTGGGTGAAGGTAGTCCTGAGTAAGACTGTTGGCATTGACTGATGTTTTAACAAGCTCAGTGGAAGTCATCTTCAGAGTCAAGCACTTGATGGTTGGAAATTCAAATGCATATACATACGTACATGTAGTGTAGTGATGATGCTCTGGTTTGCGTTGTGATTGGTAGTGGGAAAAGTAATGTGATTGGTTGTGAGGATGGTCAGTGGTGAAGGGTGCATTACAATCCAGTTTGTAATTCACAGGGTATTTTAGGGTATTTAAAGAATACCAACAAAAATCCCAAATTTGAAAGAGTGAGACAAGTCCCACTCAGGGAACTTGGTCGGGCAGTCCCTGGTTGGGACTTGTCTCACATTGCCAAATTTGGGATTTTTATTGGTTTTCTTCAAAATACCCTAAAATATCCAAAAATGGGAATCTGTTATTTTTTCCTGTGTAAGTGTAGGTTGCAGAAGGTTTGTAGGCTTGGAGGAAGAGTTGTGTATAGTTAAGGTTTTCTGTAAGTATTGGTTTCCATACAAAGGCCCAGGTAGAGTTGGCAACAACTTAATGTATACAAAAATTTGGTTTATCAACGGAGTTGATAATGTAAATTGACCACCGTACAGAGATTCTAAAAGCTGAATGTAGTTTGTTTGCAAGTTTGTATACCAGCACAGTAGGTTAATAACTTAGCGGAAACCAAGTTGATATTCTGTTTTGACAAAAAGTGGGAGAGGAATGCAGGGACAAGGACTTGGAGACATAGGATGCAGGAACTAGGAGATGTGGGGACTCGTGTGTTTTGCATGCATCTCTCACATTTTGATGCCAAAGGCAAAATAGATGTCAGTCCTTCTTCACGTCTTCTCTCATAATATACATTGTACATGCATACAGTACATGTACCAGCCAGGTTTTGGTAGAAGTGAAGAGGAACAAAACATTCTCATTAGCACAGTTATAAGTTTAGAGAACCCACTGCAAAGTATTTTAATTTAATTTAGTTAGCTCTTTGTCTTTTGTCCCCTAGAATTTGTTGTCGTTCATAATGGCATCATAACAAATTACAAAGATATCAAGAAATTCCTGGTAAGTTATATGAGGAGGTAAGTTATCACCCGTAATTGCTTATCCTTGCAGATAACTGCTAGAAATGAATTGTTGATCTGAATCTCAGTTTGAAAAAAAAAGGCTTACATGTGTACAATTGAGTCATGTACTTTGTGACTACTTCATATTTCATCCTTTGGATATGCAGTTGCTACAATTACACTTACTGTAAAATTCATGCTCATTAACTTGTTAATTTTTGTAGGAGGGGAAAGGATTTCATTTTGAGTCTGAAACTGATACAGAAGTTATCCCAAAGCTGGTCAAATATTTCTATGACAAAACAGTAAGTTGCATTGGGCTTTAATTGTTGCAGTTCTTGGTTTCTTTGGAAACTAGATTACCGTAAGGACTCGTGTATAAGCCGCACCTTGTTGCTTACGTTTTGGGACAAAAATCGCGGGTGCAGCTTATACACGAGACCATTGCTTCGAGAGGGGTAAACTGGCTTGTACAATGTAGGGGTCACAAATTGAACTGAAAACCTTCAGTAACTAAAGATTAAACGTATTGAAACCTGTTGTTGATCACTGCTTTCGGTGGTTAGAAGTGGTGGCTCCAAAAGGAGCCGTTTGTTTGCATCTTCAGGTTCTAAACCTCAATCTTGCTCGCAAGTAGTTCCTTCAAGCGTTTTATTTGCAGTTTGTTTGCACAGTTAAACTCTAACTGGCATGGAATCTCCATTCCTCTGCACAGCTGATGATTTCTCCACTACGCGCAAGAAAATACCACGCTATTCAGGAGAACTCGCAAGGCAAATGGCCGACTGTTTCATAGCATTTTTTTCTGATCGATGGCTTCCATATGTCTTGATAAACATGACATCCACGCATAACTGATGTGAAAGCGAACGTTTCCATGTCCAGACTTCCCTCATTAAATTACTGCATGGTTACTAAGCAAACGTTTTGCATCGTTCTCCAGCACATTTTGCGTGTAAATTCTATCGTTTTCATCTCAACTATGGGCTTTAGCAATGAATACAACTGTTGTCAGTCACAGGGAATAGGGAAATTGATTAAAAAGAAGAAGCTTTTAAAAGGTATTTTCAGAGTTGATTAACTTATTAATGTCACTGCAAATACATGACATTAGATTTTGTGCGAACAAACAACCAACTTTTTTTACAAGAGTGTTTTTTAATTTTGGAGTTCTTATTTTTTCCAAAATCATGCTTGAAAGTTTGGGGTGCAGTTTATACATGAGTGTGGCTTATACGCGAGTCTTTACAGTAGTTTTGGTGGATTACAAGTTACTTCCTCATAACGTAAACAAAGGAAAAAACAATTTTGAAATTTCAATATAACAATGAGCAATTTATGCAGGACCACAAGTAAAGCAAACAAGGAAAACCTTCCACTGTAGCAGTCCCACTGCTGTTACATGTAATTAAGGGGTTGGGTGACCAAGTTGCAATCTTGTATACATGTCATCATCAATCCAATTTTGATCCGGGTCTATCCCCGTAAACGGGGGTGGTCGGATTTACCCCACTTTGGCAGCAATCTCTCTAACTCCAGCTCTCCATCTCGCTTGATTCATGGCATCCTTTTTTTCCAATCCAACACTCTTGCTCTCCTTCTCCACTTGCGTCTTCCATGTCTTCTTTGGTAGTCCTCGCTTCCTCTTGCCCTTCATTTCAAACTCCAACCCTCATGATGATATACATGTAAGAGAATGAATTATTTACTGGTGTTCCTGTGCCTTTAAACAGCAGAAGGAAGGTGAAAAGCTGGATTTCAGGGAACTTGTAGAGATGACAATAAAACAGCTGGTGAGTTGCAATAAATGACACCTTTGTTTTAGCTTTTATGCTAGTGGTGACCAAGATCTTATTCTGAAATATACAAAATAAAGCAGTTATAAAGTGCTTCTTTCACGCAAGTTCTTCTAACTCTACTACATGTATGCTAAAAGAGGTAAATGAAAATTTAAAAACAGCAACAGTTTGTTTGTTTGAGACTATTATATTACCGTTACATATTCATATAATATACACTTTGCTCCATGCTGCCTCTTTCAACCCGGGTGCCCCTTTGCCATGGCCAGCATCCTGTCCGATGGGTAGTAGCAATAGTCTTAGAAACTGGGATGAGCTCTCACCTTGTGAGCCTTCTGGCTCAGGTGTGACTACCACTACCAAATGTTATCACACAGCTGAGACCACCATCTTCTTCAGCCTTACACCTCTCCCCCCCCCCCCCAACCCCCCCCCCCACGTTGCTATGTCAACCATTTTGCATTTTGCATTGCAGGCCCTGGACCTCTATTCCTGTGTCCAGTGATATTGTGTGGTATTTAAGTTTTTCATTTGATCTGTTGTTACCAGTGGGCATTGATGAAAATGGTTTACAACTTTAACAATTTAAGGGTATATCATATAGTTCAAGTTTTTTTTTACTTACTCTTGAAGTAGTCACAAAAACTGGTGGTACATGGCACCTGCAATTTAGATGTCCAGATTTTGCTCCTGAAGTTGAATTTTGAATTTCTTTACTTCTTAGGAAGGAGCATTTGCACTTGCATTTAAGAGCACCAAATTTCCAGGAGAAATTGTTGCCACGAGGTATGTAGCTCTCAAAGTACAGTAAGTACAGCACAGTAACTTCGGTGAAGTTTTGCTTCATATAAGTATAAGGTGAAGAACATCTTTAATGAACAAATTAATAGCTTCCTTTTTTAATGGTGACCAAAATACATTAAATTAACCTAAGCCTAAGATGGCTTAGTGCCAAAAACATTCTGTTTTTTACTTTTTAAAATGTTTTACGTGTAGACTGGTATATATTAGTCAAAGTTCTGTACAATTGTGACTAATGTTTCTGACTATGTTGATATCCAAAACTAATAACCGAAGCTTAGCTTGAGACAGGCTTGTAATACAGGATCAGATCAATTGCATCGGTAGATGTATATCATAGATTAATATTGGTCAATACCACTTACAGCTGCTGTACACTCTGGTAGCTAATTATAATTATAGTACCATTACATAGTACCATGTGGCCAACCTACATGTATAGCTAGTTAGTTCCATTTGCCTCCACTTGTATGTGCTTGATTGTCATGAACTCAACTACTCATGACTTACTCCCATCTGGCCTCTTAGCTCATTGAATACATCAACATTGATCTAATCAGAAAATTATGGGCTTGATTCCTGTCCTTGTCAGAATTTCCCCCTTCCCCTGTATCAGCCCATTTCCATGTCTAAGACACTCAGTTGGGTTCAAGAGGTTAAAAGGCACTAAATTCTCAGAGTTAATTCCATTGATACAAATTATTGTATATTAAAGGTGCCATGTGGCCAACCTAGTCGATAAAATTTAATGTGGCTTATGAAACAGGGTTCTAACCTTGTACATTCTAGTCAGTAGCATCTTTTTTCAGTATTGGGCTAAATAGAGCTATGATTAATAATGTTCTAAATCTGGTAACATTTTCTTAGACGAGGCAGTCCCTTACTCATTGGTATCAAGAGTCAGTCCCCTCTTAAGACAGACAGGTTGCCAATTGTCTACAGTTCAGGTTAGGTAATTAACTTGTGGACAATGCATATTAAGAATAATAACATCATTATAACCAGGTGGTCTGGTGATGTAATTCGGAGGACTGGGGAGAAACATTTTAACGCCATATCTCACAACCACGCTTGGCCTTATTTTCAAATTCAACGTGGCAGAGGCAAGGTTAGAGCTCATCGGGTCAACTTGAATGTTCATTCAGTAACAGGAAATGTGGTAGCACGGAATGATCTGTTGAGTTTTGGCGATTGAAATACTGCAGGGAGTTTGGAAGCAACACCTAAGATCGCGTGCAGCTGTGGGATTTTCTTCCCAGTCCTCCAAATTATGTCACCAGTTCACGTGGAATGTACCACAATTCTGCACAGTACCTTTGGAAAATAGATGAAAGAATTGATTAGTTTCTCAAAATTATTTGTCTTATGAAATAATCTCAACCGATTTTTATGTTTTGTTAAAACCGGTATTCTGTACTCCTGAGGCTATAGCTGGCACGAGCAAAATGTCAACAAGCAGCTATATATACTGCTGAAAGAAACATGCTACCCACTCATAGAAGAGGCAATACATACATTGTCCCCACTTGCTTTTCATACATATATGTACCAGGCTACCTCTGAATCTGTGCTTAGTTCTTATTAACCGAGCGGAAGGTCTGTATGGGAGAATCTTGACCGAGGTCGCCAGTACAGACCGAACGCAGTGAGGTCTGTACCAGCGACCGAGAAACTAACCCCATACAGACCGACCTAGCTCGGTTAATAAGATGTTTATTATATGGCCAAACAAGAACAATTTGATTCGTTTAATGTAACTGGTTAGTACTAACTGACATTTTGCTTGCGAACGGCAATGAGTGGCGATGAGCTGAACTTAATTCTGTCAAAGTTTGCTCGTCATCCTCTCTTTTGTCATCATGCTGTTTGGCACTTCAACTAAATAAATATTGTTAGAAGAAAATGCTCAATATTTTTGCATTTTCGTTTGCATCTTTTCACCGCAAAACATTGCCGGTCTAGATGCCGGTCTAGATGGGAAAATCTAGACCGCGGTCAATATTGATTTTAGCCAATCAAATTCATGAATTTTGTAGTTCCCAGTCCTCGTGAGACAGAGCCATATAATAAAATTAATTATTGAATGTCCTTTATTTTCACCAAATGTACATTAAAAATATTTTGTTGACAGCTGTTAAGTAATGGTAATAGTAATCATGGTAATGAATTTATGTAGCGCATTTTCTATTGACATATTCAAATACGCTTCACAAGCAAGGGATCTATGGCTGAGATCGGACATCAGCATACATATAGAAGTAGAACATATGTTAAGGTGGCTTACAACAGTTTTCCAAAGACAAAGATCAAGATTTGAAACCTGTGAAATCTAAGCAACAGGATGTCTCTTCTGAAGTGTTAGCCGCTGCAATTGATGTCAAATATAATTTTTCCTAATTAATAAATGCAAACCAGGGGAAAATGCAAAATATAGTGACCAAACTCTTGGAGAGGGGACTGGAAACTAGACATTTCAAAGCCCTTTTTCTCAAAAACTATGTGTACGACGGGTCAAAATTTAGGGAATGGGTAAACAATGTGAAGACTAAATCATCAACATTTTTTTAAAAGATCAATAACACAGCTTTTCAGTTATTATCAAAAGAAAATAAAGGGAAATCAATGTTTTTGCCATTCGCATAAAATCTGCCTGACAGATTTAACTACCGTATTTACCCGTGTATAAGTCGACCTTTTATGGCCTCAAAAGAAGCTCCAAAAATCACCCTAAATAATTTATTCAAAATTAACATCATAATGTGGTCTTTGGGCATAACAAACTCAGTGGATGAAAGACTTCAAAATGAATGACGAAAGACTTCAAAATGAATGTAAAAACAATTCCAGTTGAAATGAAGAAAGGATTGGTTTTACTTTAAATGTTGAAGATACTCACAAGCACAAATATGAAATAGGCACTGGAAATTTTCGTTTTCCAAAGGCGGAAAGCTCTAAAAAACATTCTTGTTTCTTCAAATAAAACGTGATCCTTCAACGGCTTAGTAACCTAGCACAATACCTTGTGTTTGCGTGCAAGCATGATCGTCACTCGTGTTGGCTGAAAATGCTGGTTGGTAATGATTGTTTTATATTCTTTATACAAGCCTGGATAATTTAAATGCTTTTGCAAACTTTGTATTGTTTGGTTTATGAGTTTTGTTTCGTTTGCCATGTGAGAAATTATAAGTCAAGCACCACTAAACCTTGCACATTTCGCATCGTTTTTGAAGTTATTTTAGATTGTCTCCCTGCTTCTGTTGATGTTGTGCTTATCCTCTAAAACCCTTTATCCTTGAAAAACGAAACAGGTTAGTTTGAGGTTTACATTTTCGATTTTATGAGAACTTTTTCGAAAGTCGGGGACAAAATGCCCGCATATACAACTACTGCTGAACCACAAAACTATTAAGCGCTTGAGGCCCTTCATCTTTTGTGAATCCACAGTTCCAGAAATTGAAGAATGCAAGATTAGTATCCCATGAACATTTAGCCAAGAAATTAAGAAATTGCTTTTTTTGCCATCTAAAATGGGGGGTCGACTTATACATGGGATCAACCTATACGTGGGTAAGTACGGTATTTATTTCTATACGTGATTATTTTTTTCTCGCTAAGGAGATCCTGAAATTTTACGGTGGGGTCGTACAGCTAGTTTTTAAAGAAAACCTAGTTTCCAGTGCCTCTTCCTGGAGCTTGGTCACTATAATAATTAGCATTTCCCCCTAATTTGCATATATTTGTTAGGTAAAACTACATTTTAAATCAATTCCAGTGACTAACACTTCAGAAGAGATATCCTGTTGCTTTAATTTCACAGGCTTCAAAATCTTGATCTTTTTCTTCTGAAAACTGTAGCAAGCCACCTTAGGTTGTACTCACACAGACTCTACTGTAAATGAATACATACCTGTAAATTGCATCTCGTAAATATATATGCATGTGATTCATTTAAAAGCAGTATTTATAAGAGATCTTTTGGGTGCTAGGCTTCAAAGCAACTTAACTGCCTGCTGGGGATGTACTCCCTTAAGCCAATAGATTTACTTCTCACCAGTCAAGGCCTTTAACCCATTTGTTTCAGTTCTAGTAGCCCTGAAAAGCCCCTAAATTGGAGTAGTCAATTCATTCTCCCCCTCCCCCAGTTGCAGCAATGGGTTATATAAATTGATGATGAAACAGTTTCAACAGAAAAGGGCATTTCAGAAATCCATTTTAGAATTACAATTCTTCAATTTGGATACAAAATTCACTTACGAACAATGAGTAAGAAATGTGGATGACTTAATTTATTCACAACTATCAAATATCATACAGCACATAAGAAAGAGCAAAGGGAAGATCCTCCCAATGCAAGCATCCAATCCCCATTCCATTCCCAGGTATTTCCTAAGTTGCAGGGTTTGTGATTTTTATTCTCACTTTGCTGGATGCACTGTTACAGGTGACAGTAAAGTTGACGAGCCTGCTGAAGAGCTGGCAGATGCTTATAGTATGATGAATGGGTGGTCAAGTGTTGAAACAAATAAGCATGGGCCTATTGAATATTTTTTTGCCTCAGATGCAAGGTTAGTATAATTTGATTTAATTGCTTAATTTTTTCATGCTTGGGTTAATCTTTTGAGCGTTTACCACAAGTTAGTCTTGTGGGAGGAAAACACATGGCCCAACCTCACAAAGGGGGTTTATTTATTTACAATTCACCACATTACATAAACTGACAATAATTACAGAAATTTCAAAACACAATGCAAAACATTTTAATGATGAGGAAACCTGAAAGAATTAAACCACAAGGCTTATACAGAATCAGGATTCCTCAAAACGAAACGGACAGATTAAACCAGAACAACAATGTGAGCAAGCATAACAAGATAAAATGACAATGAAATTATTACTCTCTAATAAAAGGGATCTTTGAGCCTTTTTTTTTTAAGACAAGAGGGAAGAAGTGCAAATCAGGTATAAAACATTGGACCTTGATAGAAAATGAAAAACTTCCTGATATTGGTTCTACAAAGTGGCAAAATAGCAAGCATGTCTGGTATTAGAGCTATATGGATCTGATTGTTTCTTAAAAAGGTTATGAAATTTAGTTGGTGGTGGAGAGTTTATGAATGCAAACATAAATAGACAAAGCTGAAATGAATAAATGTCATGACATTTCAGAAGCTTATGTTTCTTAAAAATGGGATCAGTATGAGCATCATACATGAACCTTTGGAATGAAAATTAACATGTATTATTGATTCCATCTGAAGGTGGCGTCATTCTTGGCTTACTTCAACAGAAGAACAAAAAACTTGCATTGTAGATGACACTAGTGTGTGGCATGACAATGTAGCTTGTGGAAATTAACTTTAAAATATTAATGATTATAATTATATTTTATATTTAACTATTTTGCAGTGCTGTCATTGAACACACCAACAGAGTGATCTACATGGAAGATGACGATGTGGCTGCTGTTGTCAATGGAAGTGAGTACCAATATTTCAAGTACTGTTTGCAAGTTAACACAATGCCGTCATCATTACAAGCATTGAGTTTTATTCATCTAATTGATAGAATGATAATTACATTTCTGTGACAACTTGTACGTTACTTTGGGCATTATTGCCTTGTAAAATTGTTTGACTGTGCCTTTTCTACAGGCTTGTCAATTCATCGTATCAATCGTGATGATGCCTCTGATGAAAGTTATTTCAGAGAAGTACAGACACTGCAGATGGAGTTGCAGCAAATCATGAAAGGTGTGTGTGAGTTCTGTTGTTTATTTTAATTACAGGGTACGTAGAAGGTAATTTTCAACTCTGAACATACTTCTAAAGCATTGATAACAAGACGATTTCATTGTCCTGTTTTATGAACTTGTTGTATCACAGTGTAAGTCAGAGACAGTTTTTTAGTATTAGTACTCTTCTCATCAGAATGGTGACAAGTTTTGGTGAGCCAAACATTTTAATTAATATTTTCCTTTTGCATGATGACTGCTTGTTTTTGTTATTATTTGTTTTCTTAAACTTCTGTCATTGTCTTTAGGAAACTACAGCTCTTTTATGCAAAAAGAGATTTTTGAGCAGCCAGAGAGTGTTGTAAACACAATGAGGGGCAGAGTTAACTTTGAATCTGGATGTGGTAATTATCAAATTATATTGTTATAATAACTGAACACAACCTGTTTGGAATTTTATGAGGATAAGTCTAATAATAATAATAATAATAATAATAATAATAATAATAATAATAATAATAATCAGAAGGATGCATGGAACCTTGAAAGTCACAATTATAATACCTATCATGATTGGTGCTCTTGGAAGCATATTAAAAGGGGCAAAGAACTCGTTTGGCAAGCTAGATGTACCTGACTTCCTTGGAAGTGTACAATTATCGGCCATCCTTGGAACTGCTTACCTGTTAAGGAAATTGTTGTGTCTCTAAGCTACGGGGAGTTGCTGAGACACAATATACAGTACCCAGTAGAACACCCGACCCGACAACTGGAGAGAATCGAATCGAATAATAATAATAATAATAATAATAATAATAATAATAATAATAATAATAATAATCACCATTTAAGTGATATTATGAATCACTATTCAAGTCTCAAGATTATTTGCATGAAGCTGTGCACAAGTGCTCAGACTTCTAATTGGGGAGATTACAAATCAACTGAAATCAGAGCAAATCAAATCAAATGTTGATTTTTGAGGAGAGGGGAAAACTGGAGTACCTGGGGAAAAACCTTTCAGAGCAGAGTAGAGAACCAACAAACTCAACCCATGTATTGAGTCGAATCCGGGAATCAATCCCAGGCCACATTGGTGGAAGGCGAGTACTCTCACCACTGCGCCAGCCATGCTCCCGAATGAGGACATCTAATGACTATCCATAATATATAGATTAAGCCATGCGTATACCTAAAAGGGGAGCTCCCGTCTCTAACCCCAGAAAGCAATATTATAATAATGACCACACAAGTGTTGTTACTTTTGTACGTTTGGATAACTCTGACTGAGAGTTGATTTTTTCCACTTTAACTTGGGTTGGAATAGACACTTGCCTTTGGTGCAGGAGGTTTCAGGTTAATCCCTGTAGACCAATACTACAGATCTTACGAAAGCTGGTAACTGCAAATGTAAATACATCAGCTGATAGTTAGACTTTTTTGGTGTCTGAGTGAGGACAATAAACCATTCTGGCCCAGTGTTATTACACCTTGATCAGTGCTCATACATAAAAATCCTTGTTACAGAAGTGTTTTAGTTGAGTAAAGGAAATAAGTGCCCAGTGTACTGATCAAGACATTGTTGAATTCACTTATTTAAATAGTTAATTTTGATAAGGGCACTGTGCTTTTGCTCACTTTAACTCTTACCCTTTTGAGATAACCAACTTGTCTGCTTCCTGCCATAGTATAGGATTCTTAAAGATTTCTTGTGATCATTTCCATCATTTGTTTCAGTGGCCTTTTCTCTTGCCCTGAAAGCCCCCATAGGGAACCCTCTGTTGAAGGTGTATTAGAGGTCTGCGATGTTATCCAATCCTTATAATCTGCCACAAAATTTGTGACATTATTATATTAGTGTGTCTAATATATATGTTGTGGTTTCTTCCACAGTTAGGTGGGTTTAAATATTTTATGAAACTTCTGCCTCTGCTAAAATGTTTGCTTTATTTTCTCTGACAGTGCGGCTTGGAGGTTTGATGTCTCACATTGATACAATCCGTCGTTGCCGTAGGATTCTCATGATAGCTTGTGGGACAAGTTATCACAGTGCCATAGCTGTAAGAAATTACATCGTATTTCATATTATCATATCTATGCCAGGGATTTTATTCAGCCTTCCTCTAGTTCGTTTCAGGTTCTTAGTCAGGATGAGCACCCAATTAATATGAGCAGCAAATTAAAGACAAAATAAATGTCCCGTTTGAAAAGTGGAGGCCTGGGACTGGTGCTGCTCTATTTAAGTGCCCTTGTAACTAGTTGTCATGGCGCACGTGGGGCGGCCCCCCCCCCCCCCCACAAATAAAAAAAGGTTGCCCAGTCATGTACTCATGAATGTTACTAACAATGTACACATGATATTTTTTTTCTGCAGACGAGACAGTTGTTGGAAGAGCTAACACAACTGCCTGTTGTTGTGGAGTTGGCCAGTGATTTCCTTGATCGCTCGACACCAATCTTTAGAGATGACGTGTGCTTTTTTATTAGTCAGTCAGGTAAATACATGTATTTCTTTCTTTTTTTTTTTGTGCACAGTGTACATGTATATTTATGTGAATAATTCTCTCTCCATTTTGCAAGAAAACGTAGAGAACATGTTGGGAAATGAGGTAGTTGGGGAAAAGGTTATATTTGCTTGAATGCAGGATCTGTAAGGTGGTAGGGAGGGGAAGAGCATGGAAAAGAGGGTAAAAGAGATCTGGCATGCACATCTCAGAAGTTTAAATAGACAACCAAAAATTGTTCAAAGTTCATTGATTGTTGATTTTACATCCTTTGACACTTTGATCTGTTTTGACTTTAACCATACACTGTACATGTACTCAGAAAATTAAATTTTGTATTATTGTACTACTTTTTGAAGGAGAGACAGCAGACACTCTGATGGCATTGCGGTATTGCAAGGAGAGAGGAGCTCTCATAGTGGGCATCACTAATACAGGTTAAAAGAAATCGTAAATTTCTGCTCATAAAATTTACTTAATAATGTCCATATGTATTATGTTGAGAATATTTCTTGACTGTGAATCAATATGTTCAGTACATTTGTGGGGTTTTTAGTTGGTAGCTCTATATCAAGAGAGAGTATGTGTGGCTGTCACATCAATGCTGGACCTGAGATTGGTGTTGCAAGTACTAAGGTAAGGTTAAATCAATTTATTTCTAATTGATTAATTTAAAGGGCTGACCACCAGGAGTTAATGGGTTTGCCCTCTCCCCCTCCCAGTCAGAACAACAGGCATCTGGACTTATTCTAAAAAGAAAAAGTTGTTTTCGAGAGGAGAGGCAGAGCCCAAATGACCTGACCAAAGAAATCAAGTGGTAGACATTAATAAAAGAAAAGTAAGACAGTGAGTGACTCCAGTTTGACCCCTCTAGATTGCCTATGGGTTCCCTGCAACACTGGAAAGTGCTACCTTCAGGTCATTGTCATATCAGTCAGACTTTCTAGTTTTCTCAGAGAACAAGGATGTCTCGTATCACTTCAGTTTTCTTAAATTGAAGCATTTGAGACATTCCAGAACTCTTACATTGTTTGCAAATACAATGTAGGGAAGGAAGGTTGAATAGTAACCCGTGCTTCAGCCTGGTGTGGTGGTGAGCTGTATGTATGTTTAATACAGGTGATTAAAGCATTGTTATTGGAGCTATGGCCCTTGTAAGGCATGCCAGCTGCCATATGGCAAGAAAAATCAAATTAGACTGATTTTCAGGCAAGAGTCACAAATCACAATAATTTTATTGGGAGGTGAATCCTTGTCGTATTATTACATGTGATTTGAAGTCATTAAATTACACAGTTAAACTTGCCACTTTGATCACAGGCTTATACCAGCCAATTTCTGGCTCTGACAATGTTTTCCCTGATGATGGCGGAAGATAGAATCTCCATGCAAGAGAAAAGGAAAGAGATCATTCAAACATTGAAAGAACTTCCAGGTGCATGAACTAGATATTTTAAATTAACCTTAATTTTCTTTGTAAATTTCATTTGTAATTCAAGAGGATGACAACCTTTAAAAAAGCAGTATTTAAACTACATGTATTTGTGTAAGGAAAAAGGAGCAATCAATCAAATACTGAGCTTGGGATTGGATGCATCATGTTTATTACAATCATTAGATTTATTCAAAATAGATTTATTTCGTTTAATATTATTAGCCCATTGATGAGTAAAATTGTCTGGTGGTAGAAAGAGTAAAATACTAAGTACGGCCAGTTTAGGACCGTTTAGGCGTCAAAGGGTTAATAAGGGTGGGTGGGTGTCATCGTAAGAAGGATTGTTGTAAGTGACTGATAAAAATTTATTATTTTTTCTAATGTGGCCTGAGTGCATCACCATCTGAGTCAAAGGGTAGTTTCTCACAAGTTGTTTGTCCGTGGGACTACGTGTACACTCTCCAGGATAAACAATTTCTGTCAAGATTCTTTTTAGAGAAGTAATAATGCAATCAAATATTTTTGTTATTCAAAGATCTCATCAAGAAAGTGCTGCAGCTGGATGAAAAGATTCAGTCCTTAGCACATGAAATGTATCAACAGAAGAGTCTCCTTGTGATGGGTAGAGGCTTTCAGTTTGCCACTTGTCTGGAAGGAGCCTTGGTGAGTGAAAAATGCAGCTTCATTTGTCACAGATTTAAAGGAATATTGGCTTTCCTAATCAGGGCTCAATGCTAAATGTTTTAACTTTCCAACAGAGCATTTATTCTTTTGTTAGGTCCAATAGTAGTAGAATTTCTACAGGAGCAAGTTGTAAGAGAAGTCTCTTTCTTGTGCCTGGAAAGTGGAAATCCTGAATTCAAGATTTTGACCTTCTCAAAGCTTGAATTCAGGAATGCTATGACATAACTCCATAAAAATAACTTAAACATTATACTAGCTGTCCCCCCAATTGAACCACTTCAAAATTAGTATTGTTAAAATGGCATTGCATTTTCCTCACATCAAAACTCTTCTCAAGGCTCACTGATCACCAATAAATGTTTGTTTTATCTTTATTTAAAGAGGGAGACGTAATAGCCTGTTACAGTTTTCTAACTTACGGCCCTCTCCGAGCATTTTACTCTCCCAACCATGATACACCACAGAAGACAGACCACAACACCGGGAACTACATGCCCTATAAATGTATAGTTAGTGTGGTGTCATCCATAAGACTTTCAGGACCCTTTATTTCTTTGCTCAAGACTTCCGTGGAAAAGTATCAAGACTCCGAAACATCACAGGAAAAACTGGCAGAACTCCATAGCACTATAGAGAATGTTTCAAAATCAAAACAACTACCAGCATTCAACACAAAACTACAAAACAAATCATTGGCGAAATTTGATTTCTACAAACAGCTGATATATACTGCATGTCAAAACAAAGAAAGATTTTACATGATTATAATAGTGACAGGCTTAAGACAAACCAACCTACAGTATTCATTAGTTTTGTTAAATTACTGATAATTACAGTATGAGATTCCTTTAAGGTTCCACAAGATTTTGCTCATGATTCATCAGCAATCTCATGTTTTCTTCTATTAATAGTCCATTTTACAGTTTTATGCTTAGCTACGTGGCCTATGAATGAAAGTGAGGCTGGAGTTGACCTTGTTTTGATAGAAACCTCGCTGCTTTTCTTTTGTAAATTATTACTAATTAGCATGACAACAACAACATTAACGCAAGAAAAGGTGGGAGGTCTTTATCATGACAAGGTCAACACCAGCCTCACTTTCATTAAAGGCCAGGTAACTAAGCACGCAACTGTAAATAGGTCTCTTTCATAATAAAAAAGAACCAAATATTGATATGTGCTTTCAGAAATAAAATTTGCACTATTTTGTGAGATATTTCCAATGTAATTAGCCAAAAGTAAATTTAGACAAATCTGACTAGTGTGGGGTAGTGTTAGTGTCAAACCTTGCCTATTGATGATGCAACATTTTCAATGTTGTTAAAGTCTGACGCATACGAGTCGTGATATTTTAAAGTAAAACCTTTGTATCTGCAGAAAATCAAGGAGTTAACTTACATGCACTCAGAAGGTATTCTTGCCGGGGAGCTCAAGCACGGTCCCCTTGCTCTAGTAGACAAAGCCATGCCAGTCATCATGTTGGTGACAAGAGATGCTGTGTTTAAGGTATTTTCTTTAACTTGTTACTGGAACTTTTCTCCTTACATCCATTTTAATCAAGATAAGACATAAATTATTATATTGATTAGTTTGATGAAAGAGTGTGTCCTTGAGAGGCAGTTTTACATTGTGGGAATGCACACTTGAAAAGAATTGGACCTCCATAATTTTGAAGCTAGTGTGCAATATTACTCAAAACTCAAACTCAGGGTTGTCATTATGTTTTTAAACTGACTTTTAACTGTGGCCTCCTTTTTGGGTATCTGGCCGCGTTCTACTAATAACAACCCGGAAATTAAAAGGACAGCATTTTTGATGGAGACTGAGCATTATGTTAAACTCTGCAATGTAAATGTTACACTTAAGTTTTCGTTCCCGTAAATTTTTTTTACCATGTAATTTTTTTTAAAACTAGGTCGTTTATCAGCGCTAATCAAATGGGTACTTAGACTTAAATACTGTTTATCAGCAATATATGTAGGCAGTCTGCAGTTGTCATACACCTCCTGGAATGCTAACTGTTCAAATAAGACATTGCATAACCCTAATCACTAAATTGAAAGCTAACTCTAATTCTCAAACACGGCCAGTGTCCCTAACCTTACATGAAAGCTAATCATTCAAAATAAGTGCTCAGTAACCCAAATCACTAAGCTGAGCATTTGACCCTAATCCCTAAAATTTGTTGCCCTTTAATAGCAGCAGAGAGAAAAATTTCACACAGTCTTTGAAAAAATTACCTATTTGAAAAAATATGACCTAGTTAAAAATAAAATCACCTAGTTTGGAAAAAACTAACAAGTTGAAAAGAAAATCACCTAGTAAAAACTAACTAGCATAATTCAACATTGGCTGACCCAGATGTCTCGACCCAATAACCTATTGGTTAAGACAATACAAGAACAAATGCAAGCAAATACAAAGGTGCTTACAAGTTTGCCCCGAGTAAAAGAAATGAATAGGCAAATGCACAAAAGCAAACAAATTCCTTTAAAGTAAGGTTTGTTATTCTTGAGCAGGAGAAATAGTTTATGGAACCATAAATAATATTAATGTAGATTTTTGTGGTATATTTTTCCTCTTTTAGAAATGTATGAATGCCTTGCAACAGGTTACAGCGCGTCAGGTAAGATATGCACAGTGCTCACACATTTTTTCCTAAGAATTTATTTAAACATTTTACGTTACCTACATTTTTATGTACCTGGTGCCCAGTCATAATTATTGTCATTTTCTTATGCTTCAGGGTCGGCCCATCATTATTTGCAATGAAGGCGATGAAGAGGTGAAATCACATGCATTTCGCACACTTGAAGTACCCAAGACTGTGGACTGTCTCCAAGGAATCTTGTCTGTTATCCCTTTACAACTACTTTCATTCCACATTGCTGTGCTGAAAGGATATGATGTGAGTACATGCACTGTTAGAAATTAAGGAAATCATGCAAACGTTTGGATTCTTGTTTATGGGGAGTCTACTACGGTAAATAAAATTCATGATTGACATTACTTCATTTGTCCAAAATGTATATTATTATAATCATACAGTATAAAGTTCATTGGTAGTGTAGTGGGTGTCTGAGACGTGTGTTGAACTGTAATATAAGTCGCCAAGCTTAATTTAAGGGATGAAAGACAAAGTTGGGTGCTCAAGGCCATTTGATGATGATATGCAGACACCTGGGTTGACAAAAGGTGAATTGATATAAATAAAAGATTATCATGATTGCTATTTTAATTGACACCCTGCTTGGAACTGTAGATAATCAAAATCCATTAACCACTCAGTGCAGTAAGGCACTTTGGGATTTGAACCTCTCCGAAAAGCTGGTTAGATTGTAATAACTGTGCATCAAGAACTTTGTGGTGTACAATAATGGTCTCCTTTGGCTAGGAGTGGTGGTTGTTTAAGTAAAAGACCACACCGAACTTTACAACCTAAATGTAGTTTGCAAAGAAGAGAGAGAAGGAGGATGCAGTTTACCCCTGTTCCAGGCAGGGAACATGTGTTTTCTGTTTTTGTGATCGTAAATTGTAAGGCCCACAGTCACCCAAAAATGTAACCTCACCAGCGTCCCAAAGTGCAATTGTTACGTTTGAATTATGTCATTCTCACTCTGATCTATTTTTTGCAGGTTGATTGCCCAAGAAATTTGGCCAAGTCCGTCACAGTGGAGTGATTTGTTCCTTAGGCCATACTCTTTTTATCTCTGTTTAGCGTTGTCTGACCAACCCTAATTTTTGCATTTTGAAATCTGAAAAATGAGTATGGTAACAGCATAGAGGAAAACATGTTTTAATTCTTCAATAACATGATCAACCAACTTTGCTGCCATATTGATTTGGGGTTCAGGCTCCACAGCTGGGGTACCAGGCCTCCTATTCCGAGAGTTCTTGTGGGGTTTTTATTTCAATCCGACCAACCAACCCAATATCAGCAAACGCATTTGACACTAAACAAAAAAAAGGGAGGATGGCCTTATTTAAAACGGTTCAACCCATAGTTCAAAATTACCATAAATAGAAGATAATTTGAAATTTAGCTAGTGACCTAGGACAGAGGTCCCATTTATATTACTAGTGACTTAGTTGGTTTTTATCATATCAGTACATTGCCACAGTACTTACTAGTCACACCATTCTTAGTTACATGGTTGTACCAAGTTAAGATTAGCCTCATCGATTATAACAAAAAATTAAATTATTTAAAATTTATAGCTTATTTTAATTAAAAATCATGCATACATTTTCAAAATGATTTAAGTGTAGTACATATCATTAACAAAAATTCCATAAGTATTGCACACTGAGCAGTATTTTTCAGAGTTTTCAAAAAAGTAGTCAAAAAAATATGAAAACATTTCAGGAATGGTGGTATAAAGGCCAATCACAGTAAACTTGAAGAGATGAGGAACCAGGCCTTTTAGAATGTGTCTTTGTGTTTAAAAATGTTTGCCTACTTCTCTCAGTGAAGTAGCTGACACTTTTCGTTGGCTGTCAGTACTTAATATCATTGAAACCACTGATCACATTCTCCTTCTGGATAAGACTTCCAATTTTGAAATTATGGAACCTTATTTCAGTGGCATTTAACAAATTGATGTCAATTTTTCAAGCGTCTGTCCAGTTATTAATCATGAATTTCGTCATAACATTGTCAAAGTAGCTTTGGATCCACGGCGCGATACCTGAGTGGATCTGCAGACTACTTTGACAATGTTCTGACGAAATTCAATGACATCAATTTGTTTTTTACAATAACAAAAAGGCAGAGGGGTCAAAATTAAGTCAAAACATGAGAAGACAAAAATGCGAGAAACTTCAATCTGACGTGAGCAATAACGCATCATCATCGCATAAATTATAAATTCATGTGTCTGTCCGCTTGTTGATAGTAAAAATTAGCCAATGATGGTGCGAGAATTTTGAAGTTATTGTAAAAAGATTAATTTACTATCTAGCAAGATTATTAGTCTAGCTACTACTGTCAAGTGATTAGCATATTTGGACCTTCATCATTTACAAAACACCCACTCAAAATAACATTACACTTCATGTTAATCAGGCTAATTTCTGACTAACAAGATAAATGTGTTTCTCTCGGAAGTGCACTTCTCATAAGTTCTGGAACTCTTTACTCCCATTCTAGGTAACAGAATTCTGCCTGTATTTTTAGCCAAAGGGATGTTTTAAAGCATGAGATTCTAGTTATTTTCCTTTTCTTTTTTTTTTCTTCCCCAAGACCAGCTTTTTTTATCAGATTCTTGTATCATAAAAAGCATCAGAGTTTCAGAACGTTGAGAAATTGGCACTCATGTGTTTTGGGTAAACTTACAACGCAACCTAAACATTTTACTCAAAGGCAAACTATAAAAAATTATCAGTATTGTCTCGTAGCCCACAATCTTTTGAGCACTACTCTAAAGGACAAGAACATCCTGAGAAAATTAGCATTTTAATACTAACATTAGCAAGGTAATATTATTGGGAAAATATTGGGCAGTATTGAAAGCTCAGTTCACACTTCAAACCTAATGACAGACCTGGCAACATACTGGGAATATTATGGAAATACTGTATCTGTTTTCCCTTTTGTCTTCATGTTTGTTAGTATCTTCCATTTATATTTTTATGATGTGTTGTTCATGCTAGAACAGAAGTACAAACTTGACTTTAAGAATGTCATTATATCAGTTTGCATGCACTTTCTCTTATGTTGTTAGGTCATTGTTTTGTCACAAGTACCTTTGTATGAACTGGGCTATGTTGAGTACCATGAATGCATGTATTGCTTTTACAGATAACAAATCAGGATAGTCATTATTTGTAGTTATATCAGATACTCATTTTTATTCTACATAAAGATTTACAGAGTTCTTATTATGTCAATTTGGTTCACACGTTTTAAAATAGCATGTATTTCAGGGCT